>NC_064306.1:15127701-15427701 GCF_023373825.1 Bactrocera dorsalis | reverse complement strand
TATTTTAACGATTTA
The DNA here is from genome assembly GCF_023373825.1 of Bactrocera dorsalis. Taxonomy (NCBI): domain Eukaryota; kingdom Metazoa; phylum Arthropoda; class Insecta; order Diptera; family Tephritidae; genus Bactrocera; species Bactrocera dorsalis. Next base: position 15,427,686 of record NC_064306.1, on the reverse strand, counting down.
GGTATAATCACCAGAATAAGAAAGAATGATAGAAAAAAAGATTGCGCAATGATGAGTTCAAATTTTGTTCGTTCTGCGCATCTACGTCACGGTTGACCAACGTACAATCAGCTGATTTTCAGTTGTTTGTTTTTCTTTGCAATAAGAAGCAATTTTGTATTGCAGGCATACAAAAACATGAATATAAGTGAATATTTTATAGTGAACATTTACCTACATATTCATTTAATTGAATTTTCATTGTATTATTTAATTTTGTCTCTTTACTGTATTTGTTTCAACCATATACATTTATGTAAATAAAAAGATTGAATATTTTATAACCAAGTATCAATTTATAGTCTTATTTAATTTTCTTTTTTTGCTTTACATATGTTCTATTAAGTTTTTAATTAAGGAACGAATCCTAAAATACATTCTAGCTCTGAAAAACAATTATTTTACTTTCGAGCTATAATCGGCTCTATGACACCTGGAGCTACGTCAATTTTCTTTGCCCACCATTGCAGAGTTCGCACACCTGGTAGAGGAAAGTTGTTTCTCCTTAAAAGTTTATACGCTTTCGGGCTTGTTGAGTATAGCGTGATCGACTTAGCTATGTCTTCTTCTTTCCAATGACGCCGTTTATTTCCATCCCTTAATTTTTCAATCTATGTAGTAAGAGTAATGAACTTTAATATAAGTATTTTGCAACATACTTTTTAGAATTTGGGCACTTACCTGGCCCTTGGTGAAAATGCAGCTAAGTTTTTGCTCCAAATTATTTCTGTGGAATTCCGCGGATTTAATGGAAATCCTAAGGCGTTTAATTTCTGCTAACTGCTCGTTTTTGCACTTTTTCAAAGTTCTAACAACACTATTCAGCCTTTGTCTAAAAATAATAAGAAATACACATACTTATGTAAGAAAAAGATACTTCATCAATATCAATTAGGACTAACATTTCTGTTTCCAAATGCAGTATTTTCTCGTCTTTCTCATCGATGATCTCCTCTCCTGCAGTTTGAGTTGCCTCTCCAATCTCGTCTGCTTGAATTACTTCAACAGGAGGGGTATTCTTCAACAATGTTGTTAACATCTCTTTTTTGGAACGAGACTTCATCCTTTTCTGCCGTTCATTAGCCTCTGCAGGAGCAGTTGTTAACGTGGGAAAAGCGCTAGGTAGCAACTTAGTTGGATTCCGCGAACTTAAACCTGCAAGAGTGTTTGGTTATAAAAATAAAATTATTGTAATCAAAATGCTATAATTACCCATTTCAAACTGCAAGTTTCTTTCGAAGGCTTCTGACGCGAAGTGCACTTCACAAATGCATGCATTTTTAACATTAATTTTGTCCGTACGACGACAAAAATGAATCCATTGTTTTAGTACTGTTTTATCTTTAGGGAAATGGAAAAATCTCCATTTCGTAGCACAATTTTTACCATTATTATTATTGCATCCGAACACTGCGCAACGCATTTTAAAAAATATAAAATTTCACAAATAATACAACACTTGAAAACTCACATTCAAAAGCGCGGGCGAATAATAAGTCAACCGTGATGTCAGCAAGAACAGCTGACTGAAAGCAAACATGCGCATTGCGTAAGCTATGAGATATGGTCGTTTCGGAATAAGAGAGAGATTGCAAGAGGTTTACGTTTTTCTTTACACAATTGGAATGGGTGATTGTTGCACGGAGCGTATGCGTTAATTACCGTACTAATTCTTCCAATTTATTGGAATTTAAGTAGCCATGACTTTTTGAATAACTTATTAAATAGACAGACTGCAGTTACCATTGCAATTACCGATCCAAACCAACTGCCATTAAGGTGCGGATGGTTTTGTCATTAAAAAAATAAGCATATTTATTTCGGTAACCTAAAGCAAATTATTACTTTTAGGGCAGCTTTCTCAATGTAAGATTAGTAGCCATCTGCAAGATCTGATATAGAAAAAACGGCCCTAACAGTATATTCATATTAATTTGCAATAAGGTTAAATAATTTTGTTTTTCATTACTCGGTATGGATAGATTGATTGGTAAACGTTTTGTAAAAGTAAATTCAAATTGGCAATACCACAAGTAAGAATTGCTTTAAAAGAAAACGTCAATTAAACTGACAATTGAAACATCTGATTCTTAACAACTACTGTACTATTGGAAAAACACAGAAGTCCAGGAAGCATTTCCAAATAATGTCCGCAATATTTAATGGACTTAAGGCCGCACAGAGGCTTCAAGCTGCAAACCCCATGCTATTCCAGCATGTGGCGAGAGGCAGTAAGTGGTTATTAAATTTGACAGCTTGATAAAATAGTGCTACACTATTCAGTTCATTTCGTTTATTTTGTTTACGTAACGCTAAAAATTATCCTTTTTATGTATGTAAACCTTTAACAATTTTCAATAATTATAGTGGCTGGTTGGAATAAGGATTACAAACCTGCTCAGATTCCAAAAAACGAAAAGGAGTGTACTGCGGCTGCAAAAAAATACTACCTACTGCCAGAGGAATATCGTCCATATGCCGACAACGGTCTAGGCTATGGTGATTACCCTGATTTGGGTAAAGGTTTAGGTATAGAATCGAAAGACCCCTACTATCCATACGATTTTCCGGAGCATAAGCGCAATCTCCATGAGACGGTAAACTTTGTTTCAAGCACTTTCCGAACAAAAAGTATGACTTTAATTTAATGTTTTGGTTTGTAGTTGCATGCTGACATTGATTTATACGGAGAAGATCGCTACTCGCAGGCGGAGAAACCAAGATTTACAAATTCTCAATATTGGCTGAGCTTTGTAGGTGTAATGTCTGGTTGCCTTGCTCTTTATTATTGGTTGGAAAACTACCGTATGTATCGCCCAGTGGCTGTAAAGCAATACCCAGGAGATGGCAGAAAACACTACACATTCGAAAGTGAATAAACGTAATAAAATTTAATATAAAAAGAAAATATATGTTCTTGCTATTTCTAAAATATTATATTTTGGTGTTTTGTTACTAGCGATTTAGCTGGCTAATGCAAATAAAGTACGAATACTGTTAAGAACAATTCTCATATGAATACTTATAGTAAATAAAACAATTTTGTTTAAGTTTCCTAAGTTTTGTAATCTTACTAAAAATATTTTGTTACATATTTACAGCGATATGTTTTAGATATATAAATTATTCGGGCAATTCTCAGAAACATAACCTAAAAAATTTGGTATATTCTCCTTCTAAACTGATATTTTATTCCAAATGCGCACATTTGAATATAAAATAATTATAGTCGGCTTTTTAAGTAGTGGCTACCGAAACTGAAACTCAGTTCAATAAAATGCAAATGAAAATTTTAATTTTAACGAAGATCCAATTATACGTGGTCGAAATATAGGAAGAGCATTATCCGAAATGGTTTAAGAGAAAATACAAAAAGGTGCTCAGTGCTTAACGATACATATCAAGCCCAGATAATAATTTCTTTTTTTCCGTTACGACAGTCGTAATGTAATCGAAACAAATCGAGACCTTTATCGAGCCAAGTACCGCCAAATTGGATTCCTTATAAAACAAAAAAATTACCACTGTCCTAAACCGCCAATTGAAAATACTATCCATTATCCCGTTCCCACAATAGCCAGGTCTAAATAACCGTAATGGATCCGGGTTTTACCGAGTCAAGGTTTCGGCACCTTTCCTCAAAATTACTATAGGAATGTTTCCTACCAATTTCTTATAAGCAATATCTGTTTAACGTAAATGAAACCGATCTGTACTTTTCACCGAGAAAGCTACTGTTTTTAGCTGTAAGTTTAGTAAACCAAACCTGTCAAAATATTAAAACACACAACTTTTTATAGATAAATTTAATAATTCTCATTTATTCAACATAGTTTAAAAACGGTCATCTATTTCTCTTTATACGTTTAGCCATACGATAATCCATCCATTTTTGTGATTATATATATGTATGTATATATGTATGTTTTATATGTAATGCACTCAGGCACCATCAACACCGATCGCAATCTGAGTTTGATTTTTAGAAAACACACACTCTTAGCTAAAGGGCAGCTGATGGAGGAGAAAAACTGTATTACCAAAACAAAACACAACTGAAAATTTAAAACTTCGGCAAATCGCACGATTAATCTTTAATACAAACATTTAAAATAAATATAAATGTGACATGAATATGTAGTTATATAATAAGTAGTAATTCAAACTTTATGTAAAATAGTTAATTATGTATACAAATACAAACTAAATTAGGTAATAATTTTAGGAAAAATAAGAATATTTAAAGTATATGTTACATTTTCGATTTAGTTATGAAGGTAAAATTAGATAAATGGCTAAAACAACCTCAAGTAATATGTCAACATACACAATAGTAGCTTTGTGTGCTTTCAAATAGCCCAGTTATGCGAAAAATATTTATATATATTAAACTTAACTTAGTTAGGATGCTGGTTTCTAATAACAATTTACAAAGAATGATATAAGTTTACATTTTAAGTTGTGATTACACCTATCCTACAATAGGTTACAATATAACCCAAGTCATATTCAGGCATACATAAACACCACTATACAGATTAGTTCGTATATTTAACGTTCAAATATAAGTAGACAAGTTCATTTTTAAGGAGATTATAAACTTTTTTCTTTCGACTAAACAGAATTTCTATAATATTAAACGAACTATCAAAAGTAAATTTAAAGTTTAAAAATTATTCAATTATATTACAATGTTTTGCAGCTAAAAGTGTTGAATGCGTTGTGCGCAACAGTGCGTTTGCCGCCAAGCAAAGAATTGTTTACTTAGTATGTTACAAATAATAATGAATAACAAGGATACACAAATTTATTACACAAAAAAAAAATTTAATTAGCATTAAGGTCAATACTTATAATTAAATCACATACGAAATTAATATGATGCGAAGTTGTGGGATGTAGGTTTTAAGTTTTCGAATTTATGAAATTCGACAGCTAAAACTTTACACTGTACACATATAACTAGTTCAATGATGTTTTTGCGGCAGTTGAAACGTTTTATTCAGTTGTAGTGGCATACGCTTCTTCATCAAATAGTTTAAAAATCTGTGTATAAAACTTGTAATTAACTCTCAAAAATGCTTCTATTCAACATGTAGGCTTCCAATAATTTTTTAAAATTCAGATTTAGCCTTATAAGTTTTGTTTGTCGCACTCTGCCAAGCTCATGGAAGTGAAAAAATGCGTGTCGCACAAGTTTGTGTAGAGCTTTTGAGCAGAACAGCATCAATCAACACCACATAGATACTGTACAAAAATTAAGAAAAATCACAATATGTATCAGTTACAGTTAGGTTTTTTCCACATCATTTCATTTATAGTACTTTATTCTAAATACGATTTTACTTTAGCAAAGACATGTGAAGTATCTTATTTCTCTTTAATTACTCACATACATAAATACTCTTATATTTGCTATGCATTTTCATATCTATTTTCGTAAACTCAAATATTTTATTTATATTTAATTGTTACCCAGTAATATTTAGAACTGTGCTTTTATTAATTATTACAACAGACATGCTGGCACTCACAAATAATATCTTTCAATTGACTTTACGGTTGATCTCTAATAGAAAGTGGTTAATTTTAGAAAGTATTCGTTGGTAATGTGCTTATAATGTTTTAATGCTCACGCACCTTTCATTAACAAACAAATATTTGAAAAATATTTCTGCATTTTCGTGGTAGAAAAACAATTACTGGTACTGGTGCCCAAAAGTATTATAAATATAATTCTCAAATGTATTATAATTTACTTGCATTTTTGAATTACAATTAGTTTAGAATGTAAAATGTAAGCAATTCAAATGCAGAATGCGTGAAAATGAATGGAAATGTCGTTGCTTCTTTTATTAAATAAGGTGTTGATATTCTTTCAAGTATTTAATGTTATAATCTTACCCGCCACAACAATGTGGAAGGAAAGCCAAGCAGTATTGATGTGCCGAAAAAAATAATATATGTATGTAATTTGCAAGTTTTAGCAACTTTTATTTTCAATGTTCAAATTAAATATTTCAAAGCACTTTTGTAAGTATAATTTTGTTCTAATTCGATGAAGTTAAAATTATGTGTATATTTTTCTCGGAATGTGGTAGTAAAACTGCAAACAAGTTTTAGGTTTACTGGACTGGAAATGCAATCCACTACCTTCATTCACATACTGATAGCAAAGCAAAATGAGTTTTTTGAATTTTCATATATTTTGAATATTGCGTTTACAGCTAAATTTTATTTTTTGGCAAACATTTTAAGCTAAAACTTTTTATACAATTTAAATATATTAATGCTCGTAATGTACAAATAGTGGCGGCTTTACATATTAAAAAATATCAAATTGCTTAATTCTATATTTTTTACAAATGATATCAACATTTCATAATCAAAATGATCCCTGTAAAGTGGGCTTATTTAAGTCTCAAGAGATTATTGAGAAATCATACACAAATGGTGGAGTACAATGCAGTATATATGTATGTATATGGATGTATGCCGAACTTAATACAATTGCTGTTATATGCACTAGTTATAGGGGCATAGTGATCCATAGGTTAGCTTAAGATTATAAGAAATTATATTAAACAAGTGGCTTTCCAATTATATAACGTTGTTGCTGTGTGAGTTCTTTGCAAAAAAAAAACTTGAGATATATACCTTATAGCATAATTAATATAGCGATTAGTGAATTACTGTTCCAATATTCCGGTGACACGTTTTAATCACACTTTTTGTCATTTGCAGACAAAATTTTTAAGGCATTCAGACGAAAATGTATGCTTCGCGCTTAAAGTTCTTGCAGTTGTATGGTTAAAAGATAAATTACTGAAATTACAAAGCCTATAATTCATTCGTTTATGTTACGCTTTATGCATGAGCCCGCGCATTCATTAATGTTTTAGTTCACAGTTATTGCCTAAATATACACAAAGTTCATTTAAAAACATAAATTTCGATAATTTCTAGACTGTGGTGTCAAACTCCTCAATATAAAATATAAGAAGTTATTGTTGCAAACTTAAATTAAAATACAGGTTCCGCTGCTTTTGCCCTTTACTTAAGTCAACCACGCAAGTTTAAGCTAACTTTGAAAACGAAAACTATTTTCGTATTTATATTTAATATTCGTTCAATACTATTGCAACTACGTGTAAGTATGTATCTGCATGCAGTATACACATCTGAGTAGATCTGCTTAACAGCCAATTTTATGATTATTATTACATTAAATAGAAAAGCAATTAATTTGACTTTCTTATCTAATCTCAGAGAGAGTACATTCGCCTGCAATTACATGTGGCTGAAAGCAATGAAATCAGCATTTTTGTTACAGCAGAATTCCAAGTTATAGCTATATGAGTAATGCATATAAATTAGATACTTATTTATTACTTTCGATTTTAATTTTTTAGGTACCGCCATTCCTTAATTATTACATAATTTAGTTAATATTCACTCATTTTCTACATAAATTTCCTTATTATTTTCATCAGTAATTATTTATTTTCGCTCTTTTTTTGGGCTTTTTCTTTAAACCCGTATTTTAGTTTTTGTTTGTGTTTTTTTATCATATAAACAGTCTCCATTTTATATATTTTATCCTTATTATCATAATTATTATTTATTTATTTTATAATGCATTCGTATTGTTGCAATTTCTATCACGACTTTTAAGTATTTGTTTTTCTCTTGTAGATGTAGTATATATGTGTGTGTGTGTTGTGTATTTAAGTATTTAGATATTCCCTTGTTATATTGTGTGTAATTTGATTTGTTTTGCTTTTAATGGGTATTACAATTTTTTAAGTAAAAAGTTATATTATTTGTAACTTGCGTATTCACTATTTTAAACTATTATAGTTAGTTGGGGCTGTAGTCTCTGTTGTATACTTGGCTGGGTTGTTTGGACTGCTACGCTGCGCGTACAATTCTTATCATACAACAACAGCACTTTTAGCTGCACTTCATATGTAGTTACATGTACTTTAGACGGCGCGTTTTCTGCTGTTGCTGCTGATGTTTATGACGTCAATGGTGACATACCGATTTGACGCGGGTCTGTTGGTGCGACGACACCCAGCTCTAAATTTTTAATTAGTAAATGTAGCCAGTGTTTGGTGGATTTGTCATCCTGGAGACATACTGAAAATGTCGCATCGCGTAGTTGATCTGGAAGACATTGTCGCAAAGCCTCACGTGCTCTACAGAATAAATAATAATGTATATAATAAATTTTTACTTTAAAAACATTTTAAAACAAGACGATTTCATTGTTAAACCAACTTGAGCATACAGTATTTAGAAAATATATTAACAAATTTCACGTTCTACAACAAGATGTAGAGGTTGGTAGGATGTAAACAAATAAAGAGATATTTTTTCAATGACAGTGCATTAAATAACATTTCATGTACATATGTATGTAGTATACACAGAGCAATTTATGAGTTCAAATAACTCAGCTAAATATACTATTATTTGCAATTAAATTAAATATATAATATAATAATAATAAAGGTTTTCAATGGGATTGAGGTCAAGAGGCCGAGCCGACTAGTCCATAACCTCAATTCCATTGACCCGAAACCATTCTTGTTCCAACCTATTGGTGTGTTATTGAGTTACTGTCTTGGAGAAACACCCATTTTAGCGGCATGTTATTTTCTGCAAATGGTAGCATAACATTTTGCAGTATAATGGCATATGCAATGCATGCTGATCCATGAAATTGAATTGAAATTCGAAGGATCGAACCAACGTTCCTAAACGGGAAACATCTCCATACCATTATACTTGCCGCACTTTGTTTTAAATTTTTTGTGGTGTATCTTAGGTCATACTCTTGTATTGTTATCTCAAAATCCTTTCCCCCTATAAAGAATAATTTTCACTGTTCAGTCCAAATTACGTTCCTACCTTTTTCTATAGGCCTGATCAGATATTTCTGAGCAAATTTAAGACGTCGTGCTGTGTGATTTATTTTCTAATAAAGGAGCTTTACGAGGTATGCGAGCAAAAATTATTGGTCGAGTTTGTATAAGGTTTCTAAACAATTTTCGCTTTTCCTCACTTCAATGTTTCGCGCTTTTCATTAAAGGAGACAAACATAATATTTTTTTCTTCAGTTTAAAAAATAAAGAAAACTTGTAAAACTTCTTATTTATGTTATGAGTGCAATAGGGACGTTACATATTACAGAACCATATTTTAAAAGCAAATGATATCTTTATCTTGTGTGGTGCCAAAAACATGACAAAATTATTAAACGAAAGTCCAATACTATATCATTACTCGCCTGTGTAAAATATATTTCTTTTCTAAGCAGTATTTTGCTACTTTGAATTCACTTACTTTAGACTCAATTATTAGAGGTATTTTGTCATTTCTTAATTATCGCGAACTTACCTGGGATTGTCAGAAAGACGTAAATAGCATCGTACGACATGCTTCAGCAAACGTGCAGAGGGCTCCTTGGCAAGTTGTATTACCATTTTGCCCTGCAATCAAAATCAAACAAAACTAAGTAAACTTTTTACATGGAAAGCACCTAATTGAAAATTTACCAAAATAATAGCAACATGTGAAAAACGTTCATACGTTTGACAAATATACGAGAGACCACTTTCGTCCAATAAAATCTTTTGCAGAATAAACGTAGCTACAGTTTTACTCAGTTCTGAACCGGTTTCCATTATTCGCAGACACAGTGGAATGATTTCAGTAGCTAAAAGGAAAGTTATCACTTCTTGCTCATCAGCCTGGTGAGTATAGGAAATATAATGAGTAAATGGCTAACATCAACAATTTAGTTGGTTTATAATATTTTTACAAAACGCAGCTCACCTTAACTAATGCACCAATTACGCCTAAACTTGTTAGTCGAAGGTATTCGAATGGCCGAGTTTTGGATGTTGTTTGCAAGAATGGATACAGGAACAATGGTATTTGCGCCTGCAGGAATACTGTACGCGTCTCCGGATGCGATGCGACGCATTGCAGTAGGGATAGCGCGCTGCAGACGCGATTTGATTGATGCGCAGTGAGTGTGGCAGGATTAATCGATGGATAAATATTAATTATCTCCTGTAAAAGGGCGGCGGTAGTTCCAAAGCTATGCCATAGCATTGGCGCGAGATCTGTCACTGTTTCACGTTTCTTACTCAACTCGAGTAAAGCTGTTTCACGACTCTCCGGATGTGCCAATTCGTTGATCCATTGAAATACCTAAAAAAAGAGTAAGAAAAATAAACGGAAAAATATAGTATATTTGTTGTGTGCTAAAAAGTTGCATATACAGTGTCGGACCAAACTATTATAAATAAAAAATTATAAACCATTTTGAAAACGGTGAATCAGTAACCAATATTTTAAAAAAGTTCACAATTAATCACAGCATTTTGTTCTTCGGGCTCCGTAACCACAATTCATGGAGATGGCCATAAAATCAGCTTCGTCATGCTGAAAAGGAAATGCTGTAAGGAAATGTGTGAAGGATTGGTCTATTTCCAATAAAATAGTTTAATATAGTAATACGTTAAATTTCGTGCTTTAGTTTTGTCCGACTCTGTATATTCCATCAAACGATATTTTTAACATGAAAAACTTATGACATTCATAAATAAATAATGATAAGTTAATATTAATTATATTAAGAAATTAGAGCAATTGTTGTTGTTGTAGCGGCAAAATTCTGCCGAGTTGACAGTCTTTGCCCGGATAAAAGTCCGGGTCTGTTCCGGCTACGTAAACACGACTGTCGTGGGAACGGGAAATTAGAGCTCGACATCAACTGACAGAATATCCTGAATACTAGATGTTTTGATCATATGAAGACAGGAGTTAAATGATACCTCGCGCAACTTCGTTCCGAATACTTCAATAAGCTATATTCCTACTTATTTACAATCGACTCTGACATATTAAACAGGCTTCCTGAATGCAAGTAGTCTCCAGATGACGCTTATCCCTTCTTTCCACGCCATATCAAACCAAATACCTAACACCCCTCTCTCTTGTATTGTATCAAAAAATTTTTAATAAAAAAATTTGCAATCCTGGCTCCCAAAGTATTCGCTTCTAAACCAAATATTATTGAAATAAGAATATTACCAAAAGTTCGTAGAATCCTCCTAGCGTACCAACACAAAGCTGTATGAAGAAAGACTTTTTATGGTAATAATAATTTAAATTTCTCCTCTTTTGCATCAGGTTTATAAATCTAATAAATTGAGCGTCTGATTGTTTACAATTAAATGAATTAAAATCGTAAATATTTATCCATATTAAAAAATTTAGCACTTATTTTGCTATTTTGCTACTTTATGACACATCCACGCATACTCAAGGTAATACATATGTATGTACCGGACGACGTGTGGGTACAAACAAAGACTACTTGGTACTTCACCATTATATAATAATTGTTATTTTTTAGATACATTTCTCGTTTTGATGTTTTCCAAAAATAAAGCACTTACAAAATAATTAACTTCCAAATACACAGAAGCGGTACTATCTTACATATATTGAAATATTTGCTGCTATTGGACTAATTTAATTCACGCGAAAACAAATAAAACATTTTTTGTACACTTTTTTATAGTGCTTATATGCTCAAAAGCAAACGAAATTTAAGAATTTTGTCAGTGCGTATTGCTTGTTTGTGAGCCCAACTGTCTGAATCATGTGAAGTCAACAAAAATAAGTAAATAATAACGACTAGTTGTGTTCTTGTTGGTAAAAGGAAGCATATTACTTTTACTGTTGACGTTTCTCTGTTGTTTACAATCTAGGGGCATTTTCACGCTGATAATTTATATATGTACATACTTATTTTTATAATAATAATCGTTACCGCTACACTAGCCTGCTGTAAACCATAATGTATAGAAAATAGTTAATCTAAACAGTAGGTTGAATTTTGAAGGAACAAAGCTAAATATGTGACAATCCAGCAAATTGTCGCACCTACTTGAAGATGATATGTATTGGTGATAGAAGACTAGAAAGTGACTTAGGAAAGTGGAGAATCTCGTGCAATTTGGGAAATCACATTAAACCTTATATCAATACTTAGTCCCTATGTCCATTTGTATGCTTAAATCTTTAAAACTAAGCAACGGTTTTTGATACAGATTTTTTTTTTAATATTTTGTTACGATTAAAGAGCACTCAAACACTTCTCTGAATCAGCAATTCGTTGTTTTTGCTAGATTATGGACTTGCGAGGCACCCACTTTGCACATACAGTGTTAGAGAAATAGCTCGCAACATATTTTTGCAGATAAAACTGCTACTAGTCGCCTTGGTATAGAGGCGACAAGTTTTTGACAAAATTCTGGTGGTATTGTGTTCCAAGCCTCCAAAATAGACCTTTTGAGCCCAGCAACATTGGAATACTGTCTTTAGTACACTTTTCGACTGACTTCTTGTCATACGTGCTCAATAACGTTCAGATCTGGGGATTGGGCAGGTGACCCCAGGACATGAGGGCAATTGTATATTACCCAAATACGAGCAATCTCGTAAATTGTCTTTAATTCCCAATGTGACACATGACTGCTTTAAAATTTCCTTTAAAATGTCGACATATTGGAAACCATACATAATACCTTGCACAAAATGCAGGTTGCCCCTTCCTTTAGCCGATATGCATCCTAAAACCATTACTGGCCCACCACCGTGCTTAAGTGTTGCCCTAGTATGTTTTGGCAAGTAAGCTTCGTTGGGACGAACTTCACATCAGATCCCTGCAAGTTAAACTTGCTTTCGTGTGTGAAAAGAACCTTGAAAAAGAAGTAATTTTGTCAAAACTCATCAAGCTCGTGTAACAACTGCTGTACCATGTAAATCGAAACTTCTAAGTGTGCGGCGAATTGCTTCAGCTGAAACCTTTTTCCCTTTTTCATTTTCCAATATGTTTCTTACATTTTCCGCCGAGGAAAATGGATTTTTTTCAACAATTTTCAGTGTAAACTTTTCTTCGGCTTGTGTTAGCTTCTTTCCTTGACCAGCTCTACTAATATTATTGATCCTATTTTCCTTCTCAAACTTTTTTATAATATCGAAGACAGTTGAATTAACTCTTTTCACAATCTCCGAAATATCTTTAATGGTTTTTCTTTCTTCCCATAACTGAATAATTAGCTTCAGAATTTCGATACAAGAATGAGCACGTGGGGGTGTCATATTGTTGTGTGGCTTACTCACAGACTTACCGGTAACTACTAATATGCTGCACAACGATCAGAAGTATCGTAGAAGGTTTACGCAGTGAAAATTAAAATAGAAGATTTTTCCTTTAATTTGATGTATCATATGTATCATTTTTAAAATGTTCACTATATGATTGGAGGGTGCCATCATTGACAATGCACGCGTCCGGTTAGACGTGTAAGTCACTGTAGCTTTCGCATTTTTAGGGCGTCAATGTCCTCGATGCTCATTTTGCTTCTTTCCAACTTAGCAAACCTCTTTTCTGCGGTTGATTTCCCTGGTACAAAGCAAAAATTCAACAGTGTTTTCCCACATAAAGCAATGCTTTATTAACACACAAAACTAACGCAGTAACTAATATAGTCTAATTAATAGAAATCATAAAGATGGTAGTAGTTGTATTATGTATCTATGAGTCAGCCACAATAAAGCGTGTACGGTTCTTCTAGTCTTATATATTAAAAAACTAACAAAAAAAAAATGGTTTCTAGCAGCTATTGGATGGAGAAACTCCTTAAGGAGTAATTAAAACATGCCCATATACTGTGTAATCGATGATAAACTGCTTTAGATATTGTATGTATGTAAATCCTATTAAATAATGTAGAATTTTATTCATTGTTGCGTAAATGTATTTTTCTCGATACAAATAATTCAATACTTCACTGTACATTTTTTTCCTTTCTTATTGCGTACATACATACATACATACGTATGTAAATTTGACTGTACAATCAACAACTTCAACTATCTATAAAAAAAGAGCTGAACACATATTTATTGAAGCGATAAAAACAGCAGTTCTTGTGTTTTCGCGAAATTCATTTAGAACGCAATTTATACCTGAAACCATTTGCCTACATGATAGATTACACCTTCATACATACAAAAATATAAATATGTACATACATATGTATGTATGTATGTATGTATGTACATTTACAGACGCTTATTTGTGCATGTTAGACAAGTTGAGTTATACATATACATATACATAAAAGGTTAATAATAACAAAAACGCTTAATTTTATTGGTAAACAAAATCTCGTTGGAGGCCTTTCATTTTTCACATTTGCAATGTTAAAAGTTGTGTGTATGTACACATATAGTAAATTTATTTTTGTACCTTTTTTTTGAAGATATACTCAATATAAACTCGTTTGTCAAAAGCACGACGAGATTGGTATAGTCAGATAATTACATTAAATCATTCATAAAACCAATCAAGCTTGTTCCAGAAAGAATATGGGGATTCTCTTGCTCTTGCAAAGATTGCTGATTGCAAAAATCCTATACCGAAATATACAAGGGCACGAGAGCACCCATTCCTGATCTAGTGATATACTTATGAACGGCTGAATCGGTCAATTTATTGTAAATGACTATTGTGCATGGCCATTGTGAATTGACGCACCTTCTGCATTCATTCTTAATAAAAAAACTGTAACAAATCTTTATAATTTATATAGAAATTATAAAATCTATTTAAAATTCAACAATTTAACGACAAAATATGTATTTAAGTAAAATGACATCTGGCACAGGGTTGCAATTATTTTTTTTTTTCGTGTCATTGCACGAAAATAAACATGGGTTTTGGTCTGACATACATATTTTACAGCTATTGCAAATAATTTTCTGCGTGTGTTTGTTGTTATGCCGTTGCACCAAGAGGAAAATTCTGCAATTCTTGCACCGTGCAAGGGTTTTGCAAGAGCAAGAGAATCCTCCTGCTTTTGTTCAATATTTTTTATTAGCTCCTAAAGAGTATCGAAATTATGCAAAAGTATGAACATATATAAGCAAATTTATCATATACTTAAATGCATAGGATATTACTACCGAGTTACAACCTTAATCTAACAAAAGCTGAACAGTGCAAAATTTATCTCGTGAGACTATTAAGACAGTATTCAACGAGAACTCGTTTCATTGCGGTGAGATGAATCTAGCAAGAGCTAAACTAGTAATTCCATAGACCTCCTACGTTCCACTTTGATCCAGAAAAATTCTGTTTCCAGTCATGCCGCTATAACCAGGCACCAAAGTGTGTCCGTTCTGCTGTCGGATTGAATACACACCCTTCTGAATGAAGCTGCACTTCGAAGCAGTGCTTATATGCAAAAATAATTGCAACCAAATTTGATTTTGAAAATCAAAGACAGTCACTTATTCTGCCGTCAGTGATTGTATACAAAGGTACATTTAGTTGGCAATAGTTCTATAATTTTTTCCCCCATGGAGTTTTAAATATTTATAAACCAGATTGAACTAAAAGTTAATAAAACAAATAGTCAATGAAATAAAATTGTAAATAAAAACAAATTAGCTAACAGCGTCAGTTCACGCTGCGAAAATGCGAATTAGTTATACAGTGGACTAATAAAGTTTACAAGTTCTATTTATTTAGTTTAGTTTAGTTCTATTAAATTACTGCACGTTTATTTGTTATAAAATGAATCAATTTTGTGGTTTTTTCTATCCATTTCAAAAGATGTATATTCAACATTAATTTAGCATATCAAAATATTTTTTTTTACACAAATAAAAAAAAAGTAATGCTAAAGCTTAAAATGCGCCTAATTCATATAAAAAAGTTTACGTACACTAATGATTATTTATATAAATCAAAAGTAATTACAATAGGTTTAGCAGTTTTTGGCCTACAATTTGTTGCTATTATTATCCCAAGACATCGATGTATGCTCCCTACTCAATTTCTAGTATTATTTCCGGATATTTTGTCCCACTAAGTCCATGATCCAGCTTTTTGGCCTTATTTTGAGGAAATTCGATGTTTTCGAATACGATTTTCCAAAAAGTTCCAGATATTTTGAATAGGACTAATGTATGGTGATTGCGGGACCTATGAAGTTATTTTTAATTCCATAACAACCCTGCACGTACAAGATGAGACGAGTGTTTTGGGTCGTTATCTTGTTATACTCGTAAATAGAATTGTCTGCTTTTAACAGCCGATAATAGAACTAGGTGTATGTAAACTTTATTGGTCCACTGTATATTTGATTATTTTTCAAATGAGAATGACGCACTAGTTTCGTGTATACATTTCCATTTCATAATACCTGATCGTATTGGGGGGAATATACGAATCACTGTAGTGTACTGATAATTGATAAAGAAGAATGTTGACCTTGAACTTGGAACAAATAAAATTACACAAAAGTTTCATAAAACATTTCTGGGATATTTCATTTCAACAATTTCATATTTTTTCGAAAAACAATAAAAGTTAATATACTAAAATTTATTAGTATAAATCCATAACGGAGAGTAGAATAAAGATCTTTCCATCTATCTGAGGGGTGAGTATTATTTATTTATTAAATAAAAGCAAAATATCTCAAAAAAGTTTGTTCTAATGAAAGTGTTGGTTCAAAAGAGACGCGCGTAAGCGTCAGAACCCAGCCGACCGAGCTAGACCATCCTTAGGCCCATTATAATCCCGGCTGGTAACCGGTTTAAGTCTTATCCAATAACTCAGAGGATTTGGTAAATAAGTAAATAACTCGATTCATTTCCAACCAATCTGCCCAATGTCTCTTAAGTTGGAGTATTGGGAGCCGTGGGATATGCCCCTTCTCAAGCGGCTAAATGTTGGGCTGATTGTAAATAAATTAAAAAGATGCTACTCTTAGGCCAAAGGAGCTTAGCGACTATTATCGGCTATTCTAAATCGCAGATATTGTTTTTATATCATAAGAAAATCATGCACATAATATGTATGTAGTAGATATGCACCATACATTGTACTATACATATATTATTGCACATAAATATGTATAGAATATTGCGTGTGCATGAATTCCGTTGTTGATTGCAATTTGGTGGTTCAGTGGTTTTTTGTGTTCTCGCGATAGTTTGTATATGTATGCATATACATATGTACGCTCATATGCCCATATGAATGTCAAACTATGTGTTGTGGGCCAATGTACGGCCTTGCCGCATGTCATCAAACAACTAAGCTGCCAACTGAGTAATCGTGTTCATTTACGTAGATATGGTACTTACAGACGTACATATCTATATATATATATATACATATGAACAGAAGGTATTAGAACTTTCAATGCAGTAAAAATAAATAATGTCCTTCTGTTGTCGCGAATATTTCCATTAAACAATTGCAACCATACATCTACTTACTTTTTGATGCATGACTTTTTAGTGTTTAAGCGGAATTCATTAAAAAATAATGAGATTGTCCTCGTATTTAGAATGCTTAGGGTCATTATACAGCAAAAATATGGATCTTCCCTCTAAATTTATTTCTTGTACACTTGGAAGATAACTGTATTTTAAAATCTGGGCTGGGATTTAGAATAGCATCCCCCGATTTCGTGTTTATAACGGGTATTACGGATAGAAAAGGTCCTCCAGAGCAAGAAAATATATAAGTAGTCGCTGACTTATGGTTTTTGAGATATTTGCTTTCAAAGTTAAAAAATTCAACTAAAAAAAAACAAATCTACAAAATTCTTCGAATGTCATTCTTCAATTCGCTGGATTCCACGTTGAGATGGAAGCAGCATGTTGACCTGAACATGGTCAAAGCCACAAAGGCACTGATGGTGTGCAATCGGCTGGCTGGTAAATTCTGGGGGTGTAAACCAATGATTATCAGATGGTTATACACTATGATAGTGCGACCAATTATCACTTATGGAGCGGTGGTCTGGGCTCCGAAAGCATCGCAAACGACAGTAGGACTTAAACTATCGAAACTGCAAAGGCTCGCCGACGTCTGTATGTCAGGAGCTATGCGCACCCGACAGCGCCACTCGAGGCCTTGCCCCGCTACACCTAGTAATTGGTCAAGTCGCCAAGCACACTCTGCTTCAAATGACAGCAGAGGGGGCTGGCAAAGGTCCCCACACCATAAACGAACAGCTCCGCAAGGATGAAGCGGTGGGTAGGGAGAGACATTGGCAACAACTTCCGGGCTTGCGCCACGCAAAGTTGCTAATGAATGATTACAACCTCAAATGTTTAAATATATAATCTATCTCCCAAGGGATAAAGTCAAGCTACTGGTCGCCTTCTACACTGCCCATTGCAAACTCAAGAAGCACTTATTCAACATGGGCCTAGCTTCTTGTGCAAATTGCGGGTTCTGCGACTTGGAATCTGAAACTCCAGAACATCTGCTAACGGATTGCACAGCAGTCTGTAGACGCAGGTCTAAGGCCCTTGGATCCATATTTCTAAATAGGGATCAGATCGCCTCATTAGCACCTAGCAGTATATCGGAATTCATCAATTTGCTGGAGATAGTTGAGACGTTGTGAGATAGGAGAGGGCACAATAGACCCTAGGTCGTGGTGCAATGTATTTTCTATTTTCATAATATGCTCATCGAATTCATTAAATTGTTGTTCAATTTTAATTTTGCTCCTTGTTATAGATATAATAAATGTAGAGTATTTATAGTTAAATATAACAACAAAATGCATGGTAAACTCAAGAAACTGGTAAAACTAAGCAAATTTCGGCACGATTCCGATTACTTTGGCGGCGGGGTAAAAAAACCGAATTTCCGTATAAATGGGGTATGTACGGATAGGGGGGCTTCTATAGAGGTGGAATATCCAAAAATCATGTGAAAATAGCTAATATTTTTAAAAATATTCACGTTTAAAAAATCAAAAATTCGCACTAAGAACACATGTTATTTCTCCATGTTTCACAGAATTTTTCACGTTTTTCTTTCACTATAATTAAATATACACTCTTAACATTGAAATCAGTTCGATTTTCACTTTCATTTCTTAATTTTTCAGCCAAATTTAGTAATTTAAAATCACATATAAAATTTATGGCTGAAAAGTTTAGAGTGTTCATATTTACGAGGAAAACCAGCGTTGCCACACCTTAAAAACCAAAAGTGAAGAATTTTTTAGCGTTTCACAGCGTTTTTATATCGATATTCGCAATATACGAGTCTGATCGTGAATTGGCAAAAATGAGAAATACATAATAGGAAAATTTATAATTAATTATTATTGCAGAAAGAAGAAGAATAAATTTTCCTATTATGTATTTCTCATTTTTGCCAATTCACGATCAGACTCGTATATTACGAATATCGATATTTTTATTTCTTTTTATTTTTCCAATTATTATTATTTTTATAATATGTATTTCTCATTTTTACAAATTTTCTTTCTGACTCGAATATTGAGAATATCGATATTTTAATTTCTTTTTATTTTTCCAATTAATAACATAAAATTAAATAACGCGTCATACACATTCGTGAATCGGAATTAAAAATGAATTTTTTAAGACAATTCCCGTGAAAATTGGTGCACGTTTTCGGAAAAGCCGCTCTGCTGAACATTTACCGTATATAATATTGCTTATTTGCTTAATAAATTTATACAAGAAAATATCCATATGCATGAATAGAGGAATTTTGCGAAAAAAGAGGAATTTCACGAATTGCCTTATCATCACATGGCAGCGCTCCATTTCGTCGTAATTTTTGGTAAACAAATGAGGTTCAAACAAGCGTAAAATGTAATTTTTAAAATAAAGATTTTTTAGGTAAAAAACCTGTTAAATGTGTAAAATGTGGTTTTATTTAAAAGTTAATAGTGTAAATTAATTAATTTGAAGTGAAAAATGTGAAAAAAGTGCGTTTAATGTGGTGAAATAGCGTCTTGAAATGGTCCAATTTTGCGATTTTTCGGACTTTAAGGTCGAATATCTCGTAAACTAAGCGTTTGCGGACCCTATAACCCTATATATTTTTTAATCAGGAGGACTTCCTCTTTCCAACGGTACCTTCAGATCGCGGCGCCAAAGTAATCGGAATTGTGCCCAAATTTCCATATACACAAAGTAAATATTTCTAAAAAAAAAACATATACATACATATATGCATATATATACATGGTTATATTAAAGGTAACTATTAGAAACATAAGCACAATAGAATATAATTAAGAAAATGTGGACGCAAACCATTGAAGTACGTGCAAACAGCAGAGACACCTGGTAACGAAATTGTCAAACAAGTAAAGTAATTCAATAATATCGGTTGAAGGTAAATGCATATATGTACATATATGTTATGTATGTACACAAATATGTTTGTAAATGTTTACCACTGTTATATATGTATATGTTATACGTGCGTATATAGGCATACCAACTGGTTATATATTTTGTAAGGAAATGTTTTGAAAGAATTAATGTTTGTACGTGTAAAATATTTTACGACTGTTATACATACATATTTACTACTTGGTACTTACTCTTTCCTGTTCGGTTGAAGGAGTCATGCAGGCGGGACTAGGCTGAGCACTCATTATAATTTTTAGATTCGTTAATCGATTCCACGTTGAAGAATTATTCACTGGCGGAGTATTGCTGTAAAAATTTGCAAATGAATAACTTGCTTTATTATTTGCTTTTCTCTTTTATGAAATATGCTGAGCAATCGGCTATGTTCGCTTTCAAACGCGAAACTGTTCACAAAAATGGCGGCGACACCCGAATTGTAAGAAATTATTTATTGGAAAATACAGCACGTTTTTAATGAGCAGTTGAATGTATTTATACAAAAACTTACAACCAAAATTACCAAAATTGTTTAATAAATAGAGATTTTTCTATTTCCCAAAGGTAAAAATTTTGCTTCGTCAAATAATTGGCCTTCTGTTTTATTCCATTTCTTTCTTTCTCGACCACTTGCTTTATCACACTTCGCAATCACGTAACACACACACAAAACCACTAAGTGACCAAACGAAAAATTTTATTTTCACCAATTAGTTTCAGTAACTTACTTGTACTTATTAAATTTTTAATATATATCACTTATTTGAACAAATTTGTAATTTTCTAGTCTTGTTTCGTACTGAACTTTGTGAAAACAGAGCAATTTATGAAAGCGAAAAAATCAGGTTCTCAAATACACGACCAACACTTTGTGACAATAATGCCAACCCTCGAATTAGCTCGGCAATTGTTGGAGGATTTTATAACAGTATGGCTTTTCGCATCACTTCGTTTATATTTTACCATTGTCAATTTCTCTACCGGTGGCTTCACGCACCATAAATTATAATATACTAATATCAGATAACGTTAATGCGCATTGAAATTTTATGGTGATAGACGGCAGACTTGTGCATTTAGGCAGCTGATTGTGAAATTTGTTTATTTATTAAAAAAAAAGTGAAAAAAAAGAATAAGAGAAATCATTAATAGAAATTTTGGTATTTTTGGAAATTCAATATAAATTTAACGAAAAAAATCGTTAAGAAATTAACTACGTTCAAAGGTAATAGAGTGAAATTAAAAACAATAATTGAATTGAAAAAGTTAAGAACATTGGAAAAATGGATAGCAATCTGTGCGTTGCTTTTTTCTGCCATCTAAAAACATTTTTTTTGTTAATATACCTACACATAATTTAATTTGCAATATAAAACCGCTTACCCTGATGCTGTAAACACAAAGGAGGCGGCAGACTTCCAGCGACATCTTTCAAAATATAGCAAAAATCGCCCATTTTTGAGCAGTGTTGCCTACTCAATTTGGTAAATTCAGCTAAATACACGAAATTCCTGTGCATTACAAAATTGCATTATAGCCCTGACAGACGAGCAAAATTAATGCGCCTTAAGCAAAGCTAATGCGAATTAAAATTTTATGGTGACAGACGGCAGGCTTGTGCATTTAGACAGCTGATAGTGAAATTTGTTTATTTATTAAAAAAAAGTGAAATAAAAATGAATAAGATAAATTATTAAAAGAAATTTGGTAATTTTGGAAAATCAATATGCATGGGTCAAATGCGCAAATAAATGTAAATTAAGCCCGCTAATGCACATTAGCGCTGTCGTCTGTCAAGGCTATAACATAGTTAAATTTTGTAAGGTGCAGCTTGTACTCCATTACAGTCGTAATATTGGTAAATTTTTGCTTGCTTGCCATCGGTATTTTCAAGTAAACTGCTCATTTGAAAGAATTTGCAACGAATAGCACAAACTTGACTTAATCACATGAATTCTGGCTTTTCCTGGTACCGGCTGTCCTGGAGATTGGTTTGCTTTTATTATATGACGCGAATATCCCACATTCATTTAATATTTTACTGCCAGCCCTAGATAAAAGTGGCATCGGCAAATTACTGTCAAAAATTCCTTACGCCCATAGATTTTGTATTGCGCATACCTAAATAAACGCGGTGGAAAAGCTGACGGTTGAAAAATTCGATTTTGACACCGCGTTAAGAAGAAATTTTTGTAATTGAAAATGTGAATAAATGGTCGGTTAAGTCCTGGTTAAAAAAATGGTATACCATATATGGGTTTTCGGTTTGAATGCATCTGAATCAATAATACCATTTCATGACGCTTCGAAATAATTGTAAAAAATATGATCCAAAACATTTGAAAAATTTGAACGACTAGTATAGTGTTGTTTTTAATTACAACTAAATTCTTGTAGGACAAAAGTAAGTATTTTAGAATAATTCATTTAATCTATTGTGAATTAAGGTTTATCTATGCGGTTGTCGTGCTTTGCTTCGCCATTGTTGAAAAGTTTAGTTAAAACGCAAATGACGATAAACTCAACACATAAAATGAAGATGCCGAACGGACGAAAAACAGAAACAAAGTGAATGTAGATAGAGGTAAACCACGATAACTCTGGAAAAAATATAAAAAACGACATCAAAGCGAGAATCTCCTGTTTTTGGTGACGAATCATATATAGAACGCATTACTTCTCATTGTTTGCGATTGCATTGAGATTAAATGAGCAGCAAAGTGATTTTCAGTAAATATTAAGACTACATCACAAAAGGAACATTTCAGTGAAATAAATACGTGAAAAGTCATTGTGCTGTTGATCAGTAAAGAAGCAAGAAAGTTACTGGTAAAGAAAAGTATAAAGTTCATCAAAAAAAAAAACATAGAAATATAAATATGAAGATAACGGTAACTACCTTGACGGATAGCGTGTTTTTCTTGGATGTTTCCGAAGATCTAGAGCTGGAAAACTTCAAGGCATTTTGTGAAGTAGAGTCTGGAACACCCATATCTCAGATAGTTATCCTCTTCAATGGTGCTCCATTGCTAGATGACAAAAAACCGCTAAAATATTTCGGTATCAGAGATGGTGACTGTGTAATATTACAAAGTTTGCCAGTCGGTCGCAGTATAGGTGCTCCAGCGACCGGTGGTCTAGGTAAGAAAATTGCATTCATTTATATAAAAATATATAATTGTAGTTCTATATATTATGAAATAGAATGATACGTATTAAGCTGTTTCAAGGCTTTTTATTGTTCTGAAACATAAGTGGGTCAATGCGCTTAAGATTTCATGGCGCTAATGCTTTAAATGCAATCAGAGAAAGAAAAAAATACGTGTATTTAGATTGGTTGTGGCATATTTGGTAGCGTATATTTACTTGTATATATGTTGATCTTTGTCAACATACATGGCTGCATATAAGACATATATATGTGTTAAGGAGGCCTCGTTAATATAAAATTATTTGTTTAAAGCAAGAGTGCAATGGACAAATTTTCTCACAATCAAAGAACGATATTTAAAATTCCAAAATTCAAGGGCATTTAAAATATTTATCATGCATGACATTTGGTTTTGACAACTAAAAAAATATATATTTTAAAAGGTGTACACTGTCCTCATTTAGAAGCACATACTTATGAGGCCCCGTATCTACATTTTAATCTACGCCTTATATATATATATTTTATGTAATGTTAAATTATTTTTTCTTGAAAGCTTTTCCTCATTTTAACGTATCTATGTTTAACCTTTTGTTATTCTTTATTTGTTATTTTTGTATTATAGAAGGTGTATATTAAAAAATAAATTACAGTAAGGAATTTTTCAGCTAGAAACACCGATATATTTATCAATACGTTCATATTTTGAAAATAAGTATATTGACAAATTTTCAATCTTTTCTTTTAACAACTGCTAGGTAATGTTCTAGGAACTGGTGTTGGTGGTGGCAGTAATTCGGCGTTAGTACCAGGATATCGCCCTTCACCTAGCGACATGGATTACTCTGATTCCGATGAATTTAATGTCAACTACGATGACGACCCAGCTGCAGTGCGTACAATGCTTCTTTCAAATCCGGAATCGCTGTCCCTATTGAAACAAAATAATCCGAAATTGGCCGATGCATTATTATCGGGTAATTTGGAAACATTCTCTAAGGTATTGCGAGAGCAAATTGATCTTAGAAAACAACGCCAGTTGCAACGTTTACGCATGTTGAATGCTGATCCGTTTGATGAAGAGGCTCAACGACTTATTGCTGAAGAGATTAAACAAAAAAACATTCAAGATAATATGGCAGCAGCTATTGAATACAACCCAGAAATCTTTGGAACGGTGACTATGTTGTAAGTGATTAGTATTCTAAATTTAAAGGCATATTTAAAATGAGCTTTAACATTTTTTCAGATACATTAATTGCAAAGTAAATGGTGTCTCAGTAAAAGCGTTCGTTGATTCTGGTGCTCAAACTACAATTATGAGTGCAGCATGCGCTGAGCGCTGCAATTTAAATCGACTTATCGATACTAGGTAGGTAATACTTCTATTTCTTACCAATCCAACCGGGGGTTGATTTTCGATAATCAACCTTTGGTCATATAAAATCCGGATCGTTTCCGATAAGGTAGAACCGGCTGTTGTGATACATCCGTGCACACGACAGTCAGATCTAAGTAACATCAACGGACCCGCATTTTTATCGGGTCAAAGACTCAACTTAAATTACTTCAGGAATGTTCTCTGTCGCTACAATAACAACACATATGAAATATAAACTTGAACTTGGTTTGCAAATAAAGCATTAAAAAACAATTTCATGAACGTTTAAATACATTTTTTTGTTTTGTAATTCAAAATGACTAAAAATAAATTTTTAATGTCAAATAATAAAAAAAAATTAATTTACTTTTTGCTTAGTTCGTGCTCTACTTCAATACACTAGAGCAGTTTTCGGCAATCTTACATTCTTTCGATTATATATGTATATCAATACTTATTAATTCTGATTTTGGGATTACAAATTAAATTTTCAATTTTCGAAATGTCAATTTGTCATCTAGTTATTAATCCAAATTTTCTTGCAGGTGGAATGGAGTGGCTAAAGGTGTTGGCACTCAACGTATTATTGGTCGGATACATATGGTTCAGTTGCAGATAGGAAACGATCATCTAACATCGAGCTTTTCAGTTTTGGAAAAACAAGGAATGGATATGTTGCTTGGCCTTGATATGCTGAAACGTCATCAGGTAATGACACATAAAATTTCTACAAAAAAATTGTTATAATAAACATTTTGTGCGCTCGTTATCTTCTAGTGCAACATTGATTTGCAGCGAAATGTACTGCGCATTGGTACAACTGGCACAGAAACGCCATTCTTACCCGAAAACGAGCTGCCTGATTGCGCACGTCTCACCGGTAATTCAGAGGACGAATTAAAGTTGTTGGAACAATCAGCAAGCGAAGCTGAGTCACGCGCCATACAACAAGCTATCGAACAAAGCAAACAAGATGCTGGTAGATTTAATTGATCTTATTATAAATCGTACATATTTAAAAAGTATTTACTTCGTATTTGTTAATAGCTTCAACTTCGAAGAGATCTCAAGGTGGTGCAGCTAATGATGTTTCGTCCACTGACAGTTTCACCGAGAGCGACGTCACCGATTTGGTGAAACTTGGATACAATCGTACAGATGTGATTGCTGAGTTGCGTCGTCATAGCGGTAACAAAACGCAAGCAACTGCCGCGCTCATTGCCAAGTCATTGAGATTTTGAGAAGACGATGGCGTCGTCACCACTGTCGCCGCCCTGAAACACTAATAGAGGAAGGACCAATAAAATTAAACAATATACGTCTAAGAAAAAAATAGATAAGAAAAAAAATAGCGATTTATTCATGCCACAATTTTCCACATACATATTATACTTACATATTTATGTGTAAGTTTTTGCGCAAAATTATCGTCAACTGTTGGAATAACGATACGAATAACAAACAGCGACAACAATTAAAAATAAGGCGTAAGCTTTAATAATGAATTAAGCCTACCATAACATTCAAACTACCTCAGGCTACAGCATTTCTTATTTTATACACACCGCAACGGACAAAGAATGTGGCTGATTTGTGGGCAAACATCATCATTATAAAAGTAAAAAAAACCCACACACAGGAAAAACAACAGTGAAGGTCGATTTCATTGAAATTTTATGTGAATGTAAAATATCAACGACAAAATTTGTTTACTAATGGACTGGATCATACTTTTATAACTTAAATTTTTGGGGACTAGTTTCATAAGATAATCGGATTTTTCCGTTACAATTTATGGTGTACGAAAAGGGTTTGTAAAGGTAAAAGTAGCACTGCAATAAGTAATATAAAATTACTTAATAATAAAAATAATAAATAGATGAAAATTGATCAAACCAAATTTTTAAAAATTGTATTTTAAATCGTCGCACGATTTAATCAAAGATAATTGGTAATTCCGTTAATTTTCGCTGCCCTAGATGTATTATCACAGGCGAATTTCTTATAGCAAAAATATGTGTAATATATATATATAAATAAAACTAAACTCGTTAACGTAACCACTGTTGAATGATATAAACAACCTTCAAGCCGCCAACTTACTGAGATATTGATGAGATTGCATAACTTCGATCTGGATATTGCAGTAGGTTAAATTCCTACTTGTCCAGAATTTACCCCGATATGCCAAACATATTCCCTGTGTGTAATTGCAGGCACGTCGATGCAGCATGTTTCCTTGGTCTGCCGTTAGATGTTTTCGATTAAAGCCAACTTGAACATTAGGATGATTGGACAACTTTTATATACAATATTTGGCGTATATAACATTCAGATGGACGAACATGTCTAAATCGACTCAGGTTTTCAAGCGGATTATTTATATACATATATAATTTGTAAGGCCTCATACATGTTGAAAAGGTAGCTCCCATAAGTTTTCAAATGTATCTGAACGGCTAAAAATATTTTACATTTGACATTGCACCCCGAAAGCATGCAGTGTATTTATATTGGTTGGAAGCTGTTAGTTAACTAATTTATTGTAATTACAGCGTAAAATATTTACGAAATGTTTCATAGACACGGTCCTCACCCGGGGGAGAATTTTCTACAAAAATAATTAAGATATTTTACGCAGCTACAAAAATGAGAAACCTATTTTAAAATAAGTATATATAGGATATTGTATAATCATATTTTGAACAAAAATTAACGTTTCCATTTGTTTGTTCTTGTGTGATTTATTTATAAAATATTCCATATTCTTTAAACGTTTTAATAATTGCATAAACTATATTTTATTATCAAAACTGCCTTTTCGGTTGTAAAAGAATGATGGTTTTCGTTTATATACTGCTCCCGACAAACTTGTGAATATTTTTTGGATAAAAAAACCAAGTGGTATCTAACCGCAACTGGAAATAACTGTAATAGTATCTCTCTACTCTTCCTCATCGTCTTCTTCATTATCATTTTGACCAGCGGCACGTTCACCTCTGTGATTGAATTCCTTTTCTGGATCGAATTGCATGCCCTCTTGGTCACCGTCTGCATCCTCATCATCGTCTCCACCCACTTCTTGATTTTCAGCTTCTGCTCTCTCCAAGCGACGAGCCAAATCGGCTTCATCAATAGCCGTAACCAGTTTCGGTGGCATTATTACTTTGAATTCTCCTTCCGATTCAATAATCTTATTGCGAATATTTTCGATTGCTGTCTCCAGAGCTTTTAATCCTTCAGCTTTTTTAGTTGTAGATGTCGTCATTACATACCTTAATTAAATAAATTTAAAAGTTTTGTATACCGTTTTTGCATTTTAAATTACTTACAAAGGAGGAGCAATCAAATTGATGCGTACAGGTAATTCTTCTGTACTTAAATCCAGACCTGTCTTTAATGCAGCTTTAACAGCGTCTATTCCCTCATAGCCATAACAAGAGCATTCAATATCAGCACGAATTTTCACAGTAGGCGAAACAAGCTTACGCTTAATGTTGTTCAAGAGTACTTCTTTAGTGTGTTCATCTAAACCACATTCGTCGAATACAGATGGATCTGTCACAGATTGTTTGAAGATGTCATACGCGACGGTTTTGTTATTATATTTTTTCTCAAAGTGCCAAGCAGTTTTCAAGTACAGCTCCTCTAGTTTTTCACTAGAGTCATATTCTAGAATATCAGCTACGTGTCTTAGTAGCGAATTCACGGCTTTTGCTTTCGCGAAACGTTCAGAGCATTTCTCTACATCTTCTGCCGATACGCGACGCTTGGACAAGTCAATATAACCCTTCTCTTTGTCTACACGTATCACTACCACTGGTTCTGTTTTGCCAACGCGAATCAATTTATTAATGGAACGGATTCGACGACGAGACAACTCTGACAACAGAATCATGCCCTCTATATTGTTGTATTCTAGCAAATGGACGTAAGCACCCATTTCAGCTATGGATAACACATTCACCATAACTACATCCTCGACCTCGGGATATTTTTCGCTATAAAAACGTGACGTCAACGCCATTTTTGCAATATGGTTAATATTTTAGATGTTTCCACAGAAAGTTGACTAAACTAAAGCACAAATTTCGATTTTTGTGAAATTTGCCGTAAAAACGTGTACACTTTTAGAGCAATAGGTGTGCAAAAGAAAAATGTCAAAAAATCGGTACCTGCATTTGACATTTATCAAATACATTTTATTCTCCGCTCTCCAAAGGAACCCATATCAATTTATTTTTATGATTGAGTTTTCCCTGCAAGACGGAGGTAACAGATTGCACAAACACATTGAAACATTTTCAGCTGTTCACTAACACTGTTACATTTTCTGGAATTTTCAATGGAATGGGAGAATACGTAAGTGAGATAGAGAAAAACTATCGACATTATAAACATATTGTAATGTTAACTTGTTAGAATAGGAGAGGCGAATACCCAATATTTCAAGAAGAATAAACGAAAAGCGCAGTTTATTTTGGATTTTAAAGAGGTAAGTTCGCTATTTGATAATATGATATTTTAAAATTAATTTCTAATTTATATATATATATTATTAATTTCTTTTATATAGAGAAAACGAAAGAGGTTAACAAGGAGAAAAAGGTAAGCATTGTGAATTTAATGTTGTGTGTATAATTTAAAATTTTAATATTACAGAAATCGTTTGGACCATTGGTAAAATTCAAATCTATTGCGTGCAGCAACCAAATAATGGAGTATGTTTTGAATTATTAAAGTTAAATAGTGTATATTTAATTCAAATATTTGTTATAGATTGTGCATTTTATTTTGATTTTATTATTAAATAAAGAGAAATAATAAAAAAAACTGAGTTTTATTTAAAAGAATTTAATTTGCTAGAAGTAACAAATGGGTAACAGATAATTTTGTTACTGCTTGTTCTTCCTAACATGCTTATATGTTAAAGGTAACAAACTGATAACCAAAATAATAACACTAACAGATATTCGGGTAACAAATACTTTTTGTTATCCATAACACATGGGTAAGCTAAGCGCTAACAAAATAATTTGTTACCCGTAACATACTGTGAAGAGATTTGCTAACAAATGTGTGTATTCTGTTAGAACAAGGCAGCATGCGATATTTGCCATTGGTTAGAGCGAGATAACCATTGAACATCAAATAGCTATGTGTTACTTTTTTCCCACTCTCTGAACAAAAGTAACAAATATTTTAACGAATGCAAAAGTGAACAATAACAATTCGCTTACACGTTTGCTAACAGCTACCCGTCTTGCAGGGTTGTTTCTACAAGTGTTTGTAGAGTTTATTCAAATAACTTATTTAATCAACAAAAGTGTATTTTTTTTATTTAGGTAGAAATATTTTGCAATAAAACTCTAATTAAATTAAAAAAATTATAGGTTGATAAAAAATAAATTCATTTTACAAGTATTACAAAGCGCAATTTCATTTCGTTGACTAAAAAATCTAAAATATCATAAAATTTACGGAATTATTTAAACTTTTCGACATTGAGTTATTTTTTTATGTAAAATTTAAAAGAATGCCGAAAAAGGATTTAGCGCTTAGTACCAAATAGTTTTAGTGACACCTGCAGTTATGTCAGGGACTTATTAATTTATTTTAAGAATTTCAGTCTGGCATCTTTGGTAATGCCGATGGCATGCGATAATTTTGCAGTGTCTTTCCGTTTTTATGTCGACATTCGGGATTTCAGGCCGACTGTCATTGGAATTTTATGTAGCGTCTCTGGTTTAATGCTATATTTGTTTCGTAGTATCGACAAGAGAAGTAAAAACAACAGTATATACATACATATATAGAAAAACACTTTTCGTTTATAAAAATACGTCAAAATCAAAGCAACGATCAATAAAATCGGCATATTGAATTACTTCAGACGTACCTAATTCCATATATAGTATATTTTCACATCAAAAATCTATTCAATTATTTCCATAGCAGTACCGCGGTAAAATCAGCAAAATTTCGTAGAAACAAACGAAAAAATTGACGTGCGCTTTGCGCGAGTGCAGTGAATGAGAGTGGGGCGCAGAGATTGGCAAATATAAACCCGGAAAAGTGAAAAATTTCAGTACAACAAAAGTTTTTGTAAAGACAAGGTGAACGAAGGCAGTTGTTCGTAAACAAAAAGTATATTGGCTACAGTTTACTTAGTGCATTCACGTAATTTGAATTAATTGTACCATAGTCAGTGCAGAGAACTTAAAACATATTTGTTTTTACATTCTCTGGGGCAGCGGCCGGTGTAAGCAAACGTGTTGCATAGATAAATATTGTCATCTCTGTTGCTCAAGAGCGTTGGAGTGGCGAAAATACTTTTCAGGCGAACAAAAGTTTAGAAGAGTAACACCGATCAATTCGTTTTGTTTTGATAGTTCGTTGAACGGTGGTCACGAAAGTGCAAAAGAGATATCAAGTCTGCTTTGGGCGCATTCTTTGACAGCGAAACAGTGGAAACGTACAAGGTAGAAAAGAAATTCGCCTTACCTGGGACGGACATATTTCGCTTAGACCATTTTGAAAAAATAAAACATGGCTGTAAGAGGTGGTTTTGATCACGCTAGGTAAATATTTTAAAAAACATATATTTATAAACACTTTCGTGTGTTTAAATAAAAAAATAGTTTTATAGTTTGTAATTTGTACAATATATATTAAATTAAGTTAGAAAGTGGTAAAATAATGGTAAAAACCGGAAAGTAGAAATGATATCTTTTCACATTGACCACGGACAGAAAGAAGTAGAGAAAAGGCGACGACTTTGACGAGCACACACGGCGAGTAATTGAATGGTGATTTATAATCGACTAAATCAAGAAGCATAGAGGAGTTAATTGGACATAAAAATATTAATTAAAATGCGCGGGGAATTAAAAAGAATAATTGCTTGCAGAAAAGCGACTATATATCGGTGAAAGTAATTCCAAGTTGAATTCGATATAATTTGAAATGATGATGGAGCATGTGCAAAACAGTGAACGCAATAAGTGTCAAAAAAAAAAACGCGCATCTCAGTCGGCATTTGGCCGACGTCACCGCAGCAATGTTTAGGCTGGTCTAAAGGTTTAGAGGTGGGTTAGGTGACGTCGTTGGCTGAGGTAATGGTGACGCCGATTTGACTATATCACATCAAATCCTTGAATTATATGCATATATATTTATATATTATAAGTTAAGTATATATGAGTTGTTGTAGCTCAACAGATCCAGTTAAGATATTTGCAATAAAACGTGCTCAATCGTTATCATTGCCTATTAACTATTACGCTTGACAGAAAATATGCCGGTTTTCATAATTAAATTAGTAATTTATAAAAATGGAAAAAATATCTTTCTCATAATAATCACATTTAAAGAACTATTTTATCTATTACATAATATAATGCACAAACTTTCTTATATGTATTATAAATATGTATATTTAAATATAAAACACCAGCTGGATAACATTAACATATATACAGATGTGTTGATTAAGGTATAAATAATTTGTTGTAGAGATTTCCTTAAAAAGTTTTCTGGTAGAGTGTTATTATGCGCAGATGGTATTTATTACACGCCTTTTTATTTCCTTCTAAAGAAACTATGGAGACCGTCCGGGGAAGCAGTTACCAACGGAACCTCCATTTATAGCGTACGTCGGAAACTTGCCACAAGGGCTGGTCCAAGGAGATGTAATAAAAATATTTCAAGATTTTGAAGTAAAAAATGTCCGTTTGGTTAAGGACCGGGAAACGGACCAATTCAAAGGTTTTTGCTATGTCGAGTTTGAAACTTTAGATAATTTGGAACGCGCTTTGGAATGCGATGGGCGGATCAAATTGGACGACTTATCGGCGCCGCTTAGGATTGATATAGCTGATCGTAGGAAAAACGAACGGTTAGACAATCCCTCAGTCTGATTATATGATTATTATATTGAATTTTGTGTGTTTACAGAGGAGGAGCTGGTGGCGGTGGAGGCTTTAATAAACGTGGCCCGCCAAGACAAGGAGGCTCTTCTGGAGGCGGTGCTGGTGGTGGTAATCATCAATTTAATCGCGGAGGTGGTGGTGCTGGGGGTGGTAATCGTGGCGAAAATAGAGGTTCGTACAATGATAATTATGGTCACAACGATAGAAATCGCGGCGGAGGCGGCGGCAGCGGTGGTGGTGGTGGCGGCGGAATGAATAGAGGATACAACGGTAAATAAAGTCTGTAGGAAATAAAGAATGGAACAACTTACTACATTTTCAAGTCTTAATGTAGAATACCAATAATGCAGAAATGACAACCACCCTACATATGCCTACATTCTTTATATTATAACATTTTCACTTATTAATTTTATTCAGAACCTTGTTCCAGCTATGCCCCACAACCAACAACTATTCGTACAACACCCGTAGTTGCCTCTTCCAAATCCACTACTTGTATGCGTATTTCGTTTGAAATTTTGAACAAAAATCACCGCATGTGAAATTTAAAATTTTTAGTTTTAAACACTATTGCTTAACATTTTATATTTGGATTGTTCGTAATTGTTTATTGACTTTTAAATACGTGATATTTTAGATCGTCCAGCGAATAGAGGCCGGTACGGAAATTTCAACAATGATGATCGTTTTGAGCGAAATCATGATCGCAATCATCGCGAAGGAAGTTTTGGCGCTCAAAGTAGGGATGGAGGAAACGACCGTTATAATAATTTCAGTAGGAATAGAGGGGAACGTGATCGCGAACGTTCAAACTTCAATCCCAGTCATAATGACAGACCCGCTCCGGCTGCTGCCCCGTTAGGCAGTATAGGTAAGTGCAAAGCTTGACTAGTTTTCATTTGCGATCATGGTCATAAAAATGTTTTTAGTAGTGGATAACTTGTATACTGCTAAAAGTTTTAAGAGAATGGCACAATATTATTCATATCATATTGTCATTTCAAAAACTTAAACTAATTAGAATAGAGAGAATGCCACCTAATTATTATTTTAAGGTGGGGTTACTCCCAATAATAATTAAATTTATTAGAAACAAATTTTCAGAAATTAAGTAAATAGGAATCAAATTTCCAGGCATCGCATATTCCCTTAATTGATGCTATTTTGCAAGAGTAACACTTTCAAATATGTACGAATTAAGGGACACACCTGGGGTTACCGACTTAAAATAGGTGATTTTTCGGAGTTAAAAAAGCTTCTGCATTAATTATTATTATTATTTTGTATTTTTGAATGTTGAGCACATGCTTATGGTTAGAAATACATTTTTTTTTGTGAATTATTTTTAGTTTTAATATAATTGAGATATAAACTATCCTATAAAATTGGTTCAAACGGCACACTGGACAACACCGGACAAACAATCTCATATACTATATATAGAAGAAGGTAGACAGAAGATACGTGGTAGTCCGCACAGTCGAAATAGGTGATGATATTATCAAAAGTGCCATCCGGCTGCCTATCGAACTCGTACCGGAAATACAAAAGCCGCTAAAAGCGATATATAATGAAATTTCCAAGGGGGCTTACAGACGGTTCAGGGTGAAATCGAAGAAAACGCGCCCGATGTTTACTTTAGCCGCATTGGCATCAGTAAGGATGGCACATGCAGAAAGTGCAGGGAAGTAGAAATTAGAGAGTTACTGGGGCAGGTGTTCCTCTAGGCTTCATAATTAAAGGTCCTGTATGACGAATAAGTATTCGTCTGAACTCCATCTGGCATTACGAAAGACTAGTAAGCCTAAGTTAGTAAGTCCGTCCAAACTTTAAAGTGCGTAAAAATTGAGATATCTTAATGAAACTTGGTACGTAGGTTCCTTAGTACAAAAAAAATCGAGTTCGTAGATGGGCGTAATTGGACTACTGCCACGCCCACAAATCGCCATTTACCGAAAACATATAAAGTACCACAATAAGATATTAAACTGTAATTTGGTACAGAGGACTTCAGTAGCAAAAGGCACAAGCTTGATTTCGATTTCGGATTAAAAAGCAAGTTATTAGGAGCACTGCAACCCATTGTGCCGATTACCATATTTTTATACTTAGAACAGAGTATATTAAGTTTGCCACGATGTTTTTTTTAGCAGACAGAAGGAAACGTCGGAGACCTTATAAAAAATACACATAAATGATCAGCGTGACAAGCTGTGTCCTTCAGTTTTAGAGATATCGATATGAAAATTTTCACGTATGTGTTTCTCCTTATAAAGCATTTATCAGAACCACGAATATCGGATCACTATATGTAGCATTTAGCTATCATACAAACTGAACGATCGGATGCATGGAGAAAATTTATTATTTAACGAGAGAGAATTTTTGCATGAAATTACCTAAGGGTATTATATAAATAAAGGGTGATCCATTTCGACGTTCACTACCTTATTAAAGAACAACATTGAAACTTCAAATTTAATGTGGAATATTTATTATCTTTTCAAAGAACAGTCTTTGGCCTTTATTTTTGTAAGATTATTACTTTATGTTGGCCGCAGCTACGTCTCAGATGATCCATCCGTTGAGTCTAATTTTCGATAACTCCTTGTAGCATTTCGACTGGCAAAAGTCTAATGGCGTGATATCACACGATCTTGGTGGTTAATCGCCCGGCCCAAAACGTCAAATTATCTGCTCACCGAAGTGTTCTCTTAACTAATCCATTGGTTGATGCGATGTGTTGGAAGTGGCGCCGTTTTGTTGAAATTTTCAGGCATCAAATCACCGGGATCATTTTTGAAGAAATATGAATCCATCGGCCCACAAACAACACCAAACCGTGTTTTTTTCTGGATGAAAAGGCAGCTCTTGAACCTTTTCAGGTTCCCAAATGCGCCAATTTTGCTTGTTACATACCCATTGAGCCAGAAATGGGCATCATCCCTGAACAAAATTTGACTTGAAAAGGTCGGATCTTCTTGGATCATTTCATTTCATAGAGAGAAGACGAATATTATTCAAAAATAATGGGTGATGGTGTTGGGAAAAGTACACTCACTAAGCCTATTATGTTGATCATAAGTTGAGAGAAGCATGCGAAACACATTCTTTACAGAACGTGAATTTTCGTAATCAAGTTTAACGATTTGTAAAGGTTGTTCAGTCTTAAGTCTTTCCGTGATAAAATGCCAAACAATACTGTACAAAAATAACGACAGTTTAACACGACTTACGCGTGCTCTGTAAAAAAAGCTATTGAGAAAAGTACAACTACTTGGATCACACGTTAGCTTCGATTTAACCGACGTTAACGTTTTTTTTTTAATATTTATTTTTTCGGAGATGCAAAAAAACATAATTTTATACCAGGTGTATCTCTTAATTTTATGGGCAGCACTTTTATATAAGAAAGACAATAAGAGGTTTCGGCACCATTAGTATTTACATACTTTTATATATTGATTAGGAAAGTATTGGAAATCTATGTTCATCGAAGTTACGTACTCAACGCATTCAGCAACGTATTCAACTACAGCACACATTGCTAAAATACTTAAAAAAAAATTCTATTCTATGTTTATACAATTTTCTTTTTATTATTTTGCAGATGATAGCGAGAGGCCACGGCTAAATCTAAAGCCACGGACCATACAAGCGCCAATCAATGCACTGGCAGAGACTAAACAGTCCGCTGCGATCTTTGGTAATGCCAAACCTCGTGAAGAAAAATTAAAAGAATTACAGAATGATACTAAGGAGCATGAGGAGGCAGACGACTAAAGAAACAGTAGAAGAGAATTGTTTTTTCATATAAATGCAAATAGAAAGAAAATATAAAGCGGCAAACCATAAGGCAAGCAGACAAAGAAATAAACTTCAATATACATCGCTAAGATTAGCGTAAAAACTTTATATGATAAAACTATAAAAACAGCGACAACAGCAAACGTAAAAATCCAAAATAGAACATTTAATTTTTTTCTTAAGTGACATTTTTTGCGGAAATGGAAGTGAAAATAAAAAGGAAAAAGTATATTTGATAACAAGCAGACAAGGAGAAAAATCGTGCGAATTGAAAATAAAGAAACATTTGAACGAAAAGTAATTGTGCAAAAGGAGAAAAACTCTCAAATAAATAATTAAAATAAATTTACTAAAACATAAGTTGAACTAATGCGTTAATGAAAGGATTCGGCAGCGACTGAGAGTAAAAGTAAAGTTGATTATACAAGAGTGGTTACAAGGCAACGCAAACGGGCGCGAGTGAGTTTATAAAAGGACTTGTATTGCAAATAGCTAGCAGGCCTAGTAAAGTCTGGTGGATTTGATAATAGAGAAACTGAAGTGGCGCGTGGTTCGTGGCGACAGCGGATATAACAGCAAATTTATAGAACTTGTGACGGCAAAAGCGAATGACGACGTGTATGAAAATAAAAAGGCGTTGATTTAAAATCGAAATTACATGGAATTAAACACTAGATATTTTAAAATAAAAAGGCGTGAAGCAACAAAAACTGATTAATTTAAAAATTAATACAAAGCAAGCCTATTTTAAGAATATATTTAAAATAAACTAACTAATACTTATACTTATATATTATAGAACTGTAGACTACCGCAGACAACTAAAAAAGCGAAAGCAAAAATAAGCAAAAGCAATACGAAGGAAACATTTGCGTAAAATTATAAATTTAAAATTACGGGGTAGAAAGAACAAAGTAAAAATAAATATAAACCTCTTCCCTCCTCAGATTAGAAAAAGAATAAAGACAAGGTAATAATAAAGCGCAACACATATTAAACAATAAACACACGCATACAAAAAAAAATTATATTAACTAAAATACCATAATATTATACCTTCAGCAAACATACACGATCGTGACACATTTTATATGCGAAAACTTACATGCACATATAATTGGTATTAAGCGTTAGTAATAAAACAAAGTAATAGAGTTCTCAAGAAAATTTGTCCAAAAAGCGATATATAAGCTGTGAGAAGTTGCTTGCAAAGTACAGCAAAGCGAAACAAGCTGAAGAGAAAAGTTTGAATAACAAAAACTAATTTATAAAGTATAGCTTGCTAATTTCAGCTTGCTTGCAAAGTTGAAAAAATCATATTTCCCACACCATAATATACATTGAGATTTTTAAGCTACCAAAGTATAGTACGTTTGCCAATAATAAATAATAATACTTTCTACAATATCGAATACATTCGTGCGCCTCCGAGGATAACGAAAATTGCCCTTCAACTGCTTTTGCCAAATTCAACACAACTCAAAACAACTGAAACTGAAGAGACACATATGTATTTCGACAGCCAATATACAACACGAACCATATATCAACATATTTTCCGCATTTTACTAAGCCTATGATTTATACACAACCGTCTACTTGCTTTTATTTGAATAATTATAAGGGCATAAAACTCGTATCAGCGTATCAATTATAAGAAATCGTTTATTTTAAGTTTATCATATAACCGACTAGACAACCGATTTCCGATTTGAAATTTGTATACTCTTCCGCATATTCGATCCAAAAAATCCTTCGAAACCTTGCGCCCCACTCTATTTATATCGAAAAATCCGTTCCACTTTTTGCGACTGTCCCTTTTATTTATCTAATCATCGATTTTGCACTATTGTTATCTCTGAATTATTATTTACATACATATATATAAATATATGTAACATATATATTTTTTTTAACTTTATATCTACTTATTTATGCATGTTTGCATAACGTTTTTGTTATAATAAAAACAATTCTGCTTTGTTATTTTCTTTTTTAATTTCATCCAAATTAGAGGCAATGAATAAACAATTGATTAATTGAAAAACTTGCAAATTTCTTAAGCAAAGTAAATAATATAAACAAAATATATAAAAGTAAAAATTGAAGAAAAGTATAAAATAAACAAAAAATCATATTAATACATAAAGAAAAATTTTGTACACAAACCAAAAAAAGCGATAAAGCAGAAGGTAAATCAGCATAAAAGCATACAATTTAATTACAATATATAAAATTTAATACTTAATTATTATTAATTATGATAATTAATGGTAAAAAATTAAAGTAAAGTAAATTAAAGTGAAGAAAGAAAAAAATTAAAAAACACAACAAAAAACACAAAAAATTAAGCAAAGTTAATAAAATAACAATACAAGAAACTATATTGAATAGTTACTTTTATATAAGTATATTTAAATATACAAAAGAATGCATACAATTATTAATTTTATGTTTACTAAATTAATAAATACCATAATTCAAAATAAAACAAATACATTATTGTTTTCAATATGCATGTGGGAAATTAAGTAGGATTTTACGGCTACTGCTTGTCTTTTCATCCAGCATGAGTAGGACTGGGGAGAGACTAGCATGTGCTAAAGGAGCGTATGTCATCGTTACGGATAATACGTTACGGGTACATAGTCTCCGATAGGATGGTAAGGGTTAGCTAAATTATCGTCGACGTCATCTAACGGAAGACCCGAGAAACGTGCTGTTTCGACGGGGTCGGACAAAAGGCAGAGGTATGTTAGATGAGTGGGGTTGGTGTGGCAAGCAAAGAGGTGGTCACAGTCATGCGTAGACTCATTGCACGCAGGACATACATATATTGGATATTACGGGGTCTATTCTGGATAAGTAGGAGTTTAACCTGCTACAGTATCCAAAACGAAGCTGCGTATTGGACACTCGTTTCTCGTGGAAACTCGAACTCTTCGTTTGAGATGGGTGTTGGTTTGATTCCGAGTACACCATTCGCTGGAAGAGGGTCGGTGAAGGTGTTGATGGCACCACTATGAATGGCGGTCAGTGCTTGTCAGAAGTTAGAAGTTTGTTGCGTCCGAAATCTGCTCTGCGTACTGTCT
Organism: Bactrocera dorsalis; assembly: GCF_023373825.1. Lineage (NCBI taxonomy): Eukaryota > Metazoa > Arthropoda > Insecta > Diptera > Tephritidae > Bactrocera > Bactrocera dorsalis. Next base: position 15,387,978 of record NC_064306.1, on the reverse strand, counting down.
AATGTCATCGACGTAATTGAGGAATGCCCTCTTGATGTTCCTAGGAGGGGGTTCCGCTCCAAGCAGTGACTGCAGGGGTGATTTCTGCGAAAGCATCCCAGCAGGAACGGCTTATAGAGTAGTTCATTATGCTTTATAACTGGGAGCATATGGGCCTCACTACGTAGGTGTTCATCAGAAGATATCAAAGAGGCATCCTGTCGTAGCCCGGAGTGTAGTGTTCTGACAATTCTGAAGCTTCTAGCGTTCCACTGCATTCAGACGACGATGCGACGTAGTTAAGGACTGGTCGGTCGATTGCCGTTTTTTGTCCTTTCCCCAAGTGCTGCCGGCTACCAACTTGAGGATTTTGTTGCGGCTCTGTACTTTGGCGATTATCGCGGTCGTATGAATAGTGAAGAAGCATTAACTATCATACACCTAAAATCTTAGGATTATTGACAGTCGCAATCTTGACGCCATCGACTGCAATATTAAGTTCAAGTTTATACTCCTCCGGGCCCGGGTTGAACTCAATCCCAGCAAGAGTCAGGAGGATACGGAACAACCCTGCTGCAAGGCGTTGCTCCAGGGACGACAAGACTAAACTAAGATTTACCGATCTAAACGGGGTTAGATCACCGAAATAATAGCCTTTGGCCGTATAAAATCCGGGTCGATTCCGGTGCGTAGAACCGGCTATTGTGGGAATTGAAATATATCTTCTTCTTCTTTGACGGCGTAGACACCGCTTAACGATTATAGCCGAGTTAACAACAGCGTGCCAGTCGTTTCTTCTTTTCGTTACGTGGCGACAATTGGATATTCCAAGCGAAGCCAGGTCCATATCCACCTGTTTCTTCCAACGGAGTAGAGGTCTTCCTCTTCCTCTGCTTCCGCCGGCGGGTACTGCGTCGAGTACTTTCAGAGCAGGAGCGCTTTCGTCCATCCGGACAACATGACATAGCCACCGTAGCCGCTGTCTTTGAATTCGCTGAACTATGTTAATATCGTCGTATATCTGGTACAGCTCATTGTTCCATCGAATGCGATATTCGGCCTACGCGCAAAGGACCATAAATCTTTCGCAGAACTTTTCTCTCGAAAACTCGCAACGTCGACTATATTACGCAGGCAGAGCTCTTGTTATACCGAGAAACTAAGTCGAAATTTTGTTCTGGATACTTTAGAAATGTCTGAAGAATACTCAAAACTAGTGGTCAAAGCAGCTCTTGAACATTTCCCGAAGTGCCGTTGACTGCAAACTAATTCCTTAACAGGGTATGCACTACCCATGGATCTACCATTTGGTCAAAACAAAATTACTCTTCCGAATCAACCGAACTGTTAACAGTCGGTGTCTAAGAGAATGTATTATACGATTGTAAACAAAATACTGTTCAAGCAAGGTGTGAATTATGAGATGTGAAGGGTGAGATGTTTTGATCGAATGCCAAGGCCGAAATTGGTTTGCAAAATTTCGTTCCGGCAATTTCGATCTTGAGGATGCACCACGTCCTGGAAGGCTTCTTGAAGCCGATGTGTATAAAGTAAAGTCTTGGTTGATCGTCGAATTATAACTTGAGAGATTGCTGAAAGATTAAATTTGTCTAACGCGACCCTTCACAAGCACACGAAACGCCTAGCATTAATTTCGAAGCTTGACATATGGGTTCCTCATGTTCTAAAAGAACAAAAGCTACTTTGTCACCTCAACGACTGTAATTTGCTTATCGAACGTCAAAGAAACGTACATTTTTGAAACGGACTGTTATAAGAATGCAAAGCGGAAGAGATCATGGTCTAAAAAGGATGAACTAGCTCAAACCATCTTTTACTTTGAGCTTTTGCCTCAGAATACCAAAGAATGAAGCGTATTGTGATCAGCTGGATAAATTGAACAGAAGAATCCTGAAATGATCTATAAAAAAGGTGTATTGTTCTACCAAGATATTAGGAGAGATCATACAAGTTTGATGACACGCCAAAGGCTTTTTCAGCTTGAATGGGACGTGTTACCACAACCAGTATATTCCGGGAACTTTTGGTCCCTGCAAAATTTGTTGGATGGGACAATTTTCACCTTAAAACGGGTCGTCAAAAACCACTTGGACCAGCCTGCAAGGATCAAACATATTATGAGCGAGGAATCAATCTCTTGCCCGAAGGATGGCAAAGGATATTGGATCAAAATGGAGAACATATAAGTTCATAAAATGTTTTACAAAATCAATAAATCGTGTTTAAATTGTACCAAAAAAATCGAGATTACTTACTTTTTTTATATTTTGTTTATACAAATACAATATAAAGAAGAGGGCCCAACACACAACCTTGTGGAACTCCTGCTTTTATTTCCCAAACAATAGAATATTTGTCTCCTTGTTTAACGCGAAAGCCAGCCCTCTGGAAATAAGGAAATTCTTTAAATACATCGCCAAGAACACAGATTTATCACTGACTGAATCTTTTGAAACTCTTATACACAACTCAGCTCAAACCTATAACAGTCGTACGCAACTACAATAGACGGTGACTGAAAACTTATCGAAAGTCCTACTTAAGCGTTGTACAGATCTCCATCTTGATATGGCGAAGTTGGTTGGACAGAGATATGACGGAGCAGCAAACATGTCAGTGCATTTAAGTGGAGTGCAAACCAGGATAAGACAACTGTATCCAAAAGCACGATATGTTCATTGCGGTAGTCACCGATTGAACCTTGCGCTTTCTAATACTATGTCATTACCTTCAATACGGAGCTGCCTTGGTATTGTCAATGAAATAGCAAATTTATTTAGAAACCATTCAAATGCAAACACAACTTTCCAGGACGTTATACAGAAGCACGCACCAGAAAGCAAAAAAAGACGACTTGTTCGCCTTTGTGAAACAAGGTTTATAGAAAGGCATGAAAGCCTTATAAGCTTTGTGGAGCTTTTCAAATTCATTGTACTAAGTTTGGAAATAATTTCGAGTAAGACATGGTCCATTTCGACTAAAGCATCAGCCTTCTTACCAGCGGTAGAGAAAAGCGATTTTTTGCTTAGTCTATTCGTCTGTGAGCAATTGTTCAGCTTAACGCTGCCACTGTCTGTGCAACTCCAAGAAAAATCTATGGATTTTGTATCAGCAATGAACCGAGCCAAAGAATTAATAAGAACTCTGCACCAGATAAGAGAAACAGCGGATGGTTTTTTCAACGGTATTTTCCAAACAGTCTAAAGATCTTTTTGACATAGATCTTGTAGTGCCTAGAGTGACTTCGCGTCAAACTACTAGTGCTAATCCACCTTGCACAACCCCTGAAAGCCACTTCAGAGTTACAATATTTATTCCATGCGTTGATGCTCTGATTCAAAACATGACAGAACGTTTATTAGTGAATGAGGATATACTCTCGTCATTTCAAATTCTACTCCCAGGTTTTGCTGCAATTGATAATGCCAAAGAATTAAAAAATTTAACTATTTTCTTCGAGGAGCAAATATCAATAACAGCATTAAAATCAGAGTATCGATTGTGGTGTTGCAGCTTATCAACAATAGATCCAACCATAGAAGTGTTGAAATTACTGCAACATTGCGATGCAACGTATTTTAAAAATATTCACTACCTGCTTACAATTTTACCAACTCTTCCAGTGACGACCGCTTCCTTCGAAAGAACTTCTTCAACCTTAAAAAGAATAAAAACTTTACCACGCAGTGTGATGGGCAATGAGCGGCTGAGTGCACTTGCTGTTATTGCAGTGCACTGGGATATTAAAATACATCCAGATGAAGTAATTAATGATATGGCAAGCAAGAAGAAAAGAAAAATATTACTTATTTAAGTTACAACTACCAAATAATTTAAATAATATGTATATAAATTTATATTGTTTTTTTTAATAAACAGAAAATTTAAAGTTTATATATGTTTTTACTTCAGCCCCCCCCGAAATGAAAAGCTGGCTACGGGCCTGTGTTTCGGTAAAATCAATTTCAATTTCAAAAGCAGTCCCTTTTGACAAGTTTTACTGAATGCTTCTGCAACATCTAAAAACACGGTAGATCAGAATTTTTTTCCTCAAAGGCTCTTTCAATAATGTGTGTAACTCTGTGGATTTTATTAATCGTAGAATGGTTAGCTCGAAACCCAAACTAATGCGCTGGAATTATGGTTTTTCATTATATGATTTTATTGAGACGTTTTATGGGAATTTTCTCAATAAGCTTCGATACTAACGGTAGAAGTGATATGAGCCTCTAAGAAGATACATCATATCCTGCTTTTTCTAGCTTTTGAATCATGTACAGTAAAGTAAGTTCAGTAATTTTCCAATAAGTTGGCGTAGTTAAGATGAAAAGCCGCGTTAATAATGTTGTATATCTATTTGAGGAAGCGTTTTTGGATCAGTAATCAGACGTAACCGGGAGATTTTTTATTTTTCAGATCTTTAATTTTCTCACTTAGCGCACTGCTTGTGCAACTTGAGATTTCTTCGCTTACTTGACTAGACCGGTAGGTTAATCTACGTGTGTTTCATTGCGGCATAAAGGCAGCTCGTTTTCGTGCTGTCGTAAGCAGCTTTTAAATCGACGAAGAGGTGGTCTGTGTCGATTCTTTCAGACGTATTTTCCAAAATTTGGTGTATGGTGAGTATCTGGTGGGTTATTGATTTACCAGGTCTAAAGTCACACAGATAAGGTCCAATCAGTTTTACATATTTTACAAAGAAGCTGATGCATGCTCCTTATCAGTTGTTGTTCTTCATACCGATATTTGCTACTCGAACTTCTTCATGGTCGGACAATGGAACGTGTGCTCCATCGTCTTCGATTGGGGAATCGGATTCGCCTTCTTCTGGCGTTGTACGTTCACTGTCATTCAGCAGGCTGGAGAAGTTTTCCCTCCATAATTTAAGTATGCTCTGGGCATCGGTCACTAGATCGCCTTTGGGGGTTCTGCAAGAGTAAGGTCTTGAAACCTTCTGTAATCCGTCGCATTTTTTCGTAGAATTTTCGAGAATTTCCCCTGTCGGTCAGCTTATCAAGTTCTTCATACTTACGCATTTTAGCCTCTCTTTCTCTGTCTGCAAATGGTATTTTTTCCGCTGCGACACGGCACTCGTCGTGGTACCAGCTGTTGTGCTGCGTTTTCCGGAAACCAATGGTTTCGGCAAGAAGTTTGAAATGCCATCTCACAGTTCTCTCATACCGAGTTTTTGACGAGTGCTCTCAGAGAGCAGGAGTGCAAGCCGAGTAGAAAATCATTCTGCTGTCTGTTGTGATTGCAGCTTCTCGACGTCGAAACTTCCTTGTGTTTGTTGACGTGCGTTTTTGCTGCACAGAGGCGGGTGCGTATTTTGGCTGCAACAAAGTAGTGGTCCCAGTCGATGCACATCTAAAACACTGGAGACGTAACTTCCGTCTATCATAACTTGATCGATCTGGTTGGTGGTTTTTCGATCCGGAGACAGCCAGGTAGCTTGATGAATTTTCTTATGCTGGAATCTGGTGCTACAGATAACTATATTTCCGGCCCCGGCGAAGTCGATCAGCCTCTATCCATTAGGGGATGTTTCGGCATAGATGCTGAATTTACCGACCGTAGTGCCAAATATACCTTCTTTGCCCACCCTGGCGTTAAAGTCGCCAAGCACAATTTTGATATCGTGACGGGGGCAGCTCTCATAGGTGCGCTTCAAGCGCTCATAGAAGGCATCTTTGGTCACATCGTCCTTCTCTTTCGTCGGGGCGTGCGCGCAAATCAGCGATATGTTGAAGAATTTCGCTTTGATGCGGATTGTGGCTAGACGTTCATTCTCCGGAGTGAATGATAGTACTCGGCGACGGAGTCTCTCTCTCACCACGAATCCAACACCAAACTTGCGCTCCTTTATATGGCCACTGTAGTAAATGTCACAAGGACCTACCCGTATCTGTCCTTGTCCCGTCCATCGCATTTCTTGGACGCCGGTAATGTCAGCCTTCACTCTAACGAGGACATCAACCAGCTGGGCAGCGGCACCTTCCCAATTAAGGGACCGGACATTCCAGGTGCATGCCCTTAAATCGTAGTCCTTATTTCGTTTGCCATGGTCGTCATCAAAAGGGGGATCTCTCATCCGAGGTTGTTTTGTCTTTTGGCGGGTCCCAAACCCAGCGCACAACCGTTCTCACTTTAGTTCCACTTCAAAGGCATGTTTTCCAGCTACCCAGAGGATACTTGGTCAAAGACCGGAAGTCGTGAGCTGCTTGAGCCATATGTAAAAGAATCGTTTCTGGCCACTCCCAAGTGAATGGCGATCAGAGAATTTTCCTCACTTGTCTGAACTTCTACACATGACTCCATCCTCCACTCTCAGCAACGGTTGCTATATTTTTCTCACTCCGTGCGGGAATGCAATTGGCTTGCCCAAATGTAAAAAAGAATTAGAGACCTTACTCCATGTTGAAGACAAAGAAATATTTGCCTTATATTCGAACCCAATTTTACTATTGAGACTTTCGTTAAATTCAAAAACTACAAGACGTATTGCTCGAACCACCCAAATATCTATATATTGAGAAATTAACGAAAACAAAAATACAAAATATTCCCTTTGGAAAGCTGTAAAAAATGTTAGGAAACCAATATTGCCGACTACATCCCTCAGAAAGCCAAACAGATCCAGGGCCAAAAGCGACGAAGAAAAAAATCTAACGTGAAAAGCAATAGCAAAGCTTACGACGATAATAAATGCTTGCTTAAATCTGAGGTCCCACTGTCATGGAAAGTATCTGAAATCATTATGGTACAAAAACCTGGCAAAAGCGCGCATGAGGCATTGGACAAGACAACGTCCAATCTCACTGTTGTCTATTTTGTCCAAACTACAGAACATAATTGAAGTTTTTGGATTCTCAACATTCTACAATAGATCAAGAGTTCATCGAATAACGAGAATAATCGAAGCTGCGATGGAAAAAAGCACAATTGCACAGCTGTTTTTTTTAACGTATTCCAGGCGTTTCCACAGTATCTTACCGACCTAGTTGACTCTTACCTGAGCAACCGCTACTTCAGAATCAAGCAGGGATAATCATATACTACATTACAGCCGATAAAAACAGTTGTACCCCAAGGACATACGGAATTCAACTGTGGGGATGGCTGCACCGTTATACAATGAAGCGGTGTAAATATTCCAAAACAAAGCTCTGCGAAAAATTGTAAATGTCCCGTGGTACATACGCAATTCGGATCTGCATCGTGATCTTCATTTAAAAATGGTTCGGGAAGTCATTTAAGGCATCGAAACATGCAAAAAGGTTACAAAATCATGTAAACACTGAAGCTCGACAACTAGGAGAGACTAGAAATAGCAAGCACAGACTGAAAAGAACAACGTTTCATGATCTCTTAAGAATCTAAGAAAACAAAAAATATCATAATACTTAATTAAGTTTAGTTTAAAAAAAAAGTTTGTTATTACAGCTTTATTGTTTTACTTTATAAATTGAGAAGAATATTGATTGTTAGTTTATATTTATCACTAGTTGCAATTACAATGAAGTGCAAAATTGTCGCTTTATCTGTCTGTTCAGTCGAATATTATCCAATAATGAATGCTGGGTCTTAAGATGGGTGATAATGTTGCGAATAGTGCGCTTAGTATGTAGGTCGATTACCATAAGTTGAGCGAAGCGCGCGAAACTCATTCTTTACAGAATGTGAATTTTCTTAAGAAAGTTGAATGATTTGTAAATGTTGTTCAGGCGTAAGTCTTTCCATGATGAAATGCCAAACAATGTCGAACAAAAATAGCATGACAGCTTGACAATGAGTTGTGTATCTAAAAATTCTATTGAAAAAAAATACCTCTACTTGGATCCCACATTATTACCTTTTTGCCAATTTCTATCAAGTCAAGTCGAAACCTTATTTAATATGCAATGTTTTTAGTTTTATAAAATAAACTAATATACTGGCCAAAGAGTTATTTAAAATTGTAATTTATGACTATACCCAAACTCTTTAACAAGCAGATGGAATAAATAAAGAAATGTTAAAACAAACAAAAAAAAATACAAATGAAAACAAATAAATTGCGTTAATTTTATTATCAATACACAAAAGTACAATTTATTTAAATCTTCATTCAAGGTGTACGGTTTTTACAAAATATTATATTACAATCTAAACTCCTTTTATGTATATTTTAGCCATTTTGTTCTTTTACAATTGTTGACTGTGGCTAATGCTTTATAAATATACATATGTATGTATGTATAAGTAAATATATTGTATTTCCGATTGAACATTATTGAGTGTGTGTGTTCCAGCATATTTTGCATGAATTTGAAAATGCTTCGCAGTATTTGTGTGGCGTTTACATGGCGTGACTGTATAACTGTAAAGCACTTTACTCATTTACGCTGAAGTTAAGTTAACATTATATTTATCATCATTTTAATTTGCAATTTTTTTAAACTAAATAAATTTCCAAAAAGTAAATACTTACAAATATCAATAGTTTATCAGATAGACAATTTAAATGCTCTAAAATTGTTATAGTTTTGTTCCTTAGGCTTGTATACACTCGATTTTGTGTTTGATTGTTTGATATAAAGGTAATAATTTTAAAAAAATTTGCAGTAATTTCAATAAAATATGGTACAGTTAAGAAATATTTGTTATATGCTTATATACGATGTATACTTTATTTATATTGCGATAAACCATAGTATATAATCTGTGTATATATGTATATATACTCGTGTTATTGTGTTTGTGAACTCAAAACAACAAATAAAAAGAAGAAGAATATGCCTAGCAAATGTATGGTTTTTTTTTAATGATTACGTAATAACATATACGGAACAAACAAACTTTAATAATAATAACAAAAATTAACAGTACGTATTTATATATTTTTTTAATTTATAGAAATCAACAATCGTAATAAATTCCCAATACTCGATTTGATATGGCAAATGATATTTCGTTATTTTCAACTAAATTTAATGTGAAATATTTTCAATAAAAACTAATTTTCGAAACGATATGTCTAATATGCACATATAAAACTCTTACTTAAGTCTTTACACAATTGTACGTGACTGAAAATTTGGCAAAAGAATTTAACTTAAGTGAGTAATTCTCTCAAGTTCTATTAATTAATTATTATTATTTTTTTTCTAATTAAATTAATATGCAAATCCTTGAAATTATATGTACCAAAATGAAAAAAAATTTTTGGTCAAAAATACACAGATATTTGCCTACTGCATACTACTCGTACATACCATAACTACATACATATGCCTTTGGATTGTGCGGTAGTAACATGTAAAGAAATTGAAAAGGTAAAAAAAATTTCGCTTGAAAAATTGTATGCAAAACTTTCCAAATAGAGCACATACATATAAAGACTGGCAAATTTTAAGGGTTTCTACTATAAAAGTCGTAACATAAATTTGTTATTTTTTAGGGTTTAAATAATATTTTTAGTTTTATACATTGCTAAGAAGTAAAGAAATGTTGTAAATGCATGTTGTGTTGAGGAAAATTGTGGTATTTTTATCAAGTTTTATGAGAAATCGATACCGTAATCGAGTGTTAATACAGTGCATATAAACATGGAACACATTGTTCTATATTGGAAAAACTAAGTGAGGGTCACTTAATTTAAATAAATTCAATAATAAACTCATAGTCTTCTCCACTTTATTGAAAACTGATAAACTGTTTATTCGAACTTCATAATTAAAAAAAAAAAACAATAATGCAAGTTTGTTGCTCAAAATACGTATTTTTTGTTTGCTTCACGCATAGTTAAAAATATGTCACAACGAAATGGAAAAAGATATCATATTTTTTTAAATTATTATTCATCTATTGCATGACGTATGTAAGTTTTTTCGAATGTGATGCCTTCTAAATGTAATAAATTGATGTGCGAACTGATTTTGTAAATTTGTAGCTAAAGCTTAAATGTTAAACTGAATTTCCTTTATTGAGCATTTTTTGTAATTCCTACAAATAACTTGTATGATTTTCCAAGAAACGTTTATTTGCTTTCAACAGACAGTTCCAGCATACAATCGGTTTGATTTTTTTGTTCTAGCGATATTAACTGCAAAATGTCACCTAAAGTGTATTAATATAAATTCATATAAATTTGGTTGTCCAAATAAGCACTATTTTTTCTTACTAAATATACATTTCGCTATTGCAATATTTTTGATGTTCAATTTGGTGGAGAAGTCTGCGTCTACACAGCTTATCTTGTAATTAATAGCTTATGTGTTTTTGAAATTGAGCTATCGATTTCATTGCACAAGTTTAAGCCGCGTAAACTGTAAAAGAAAGCGTATCATTAAATTATTTTGATAAAGTATAGACTTATAATAAATGTGATGTTTCGAAACGCATATTCATTGTAGAACTGCTGCTTTCCTGTATTTTTTTTTCCAAATATATGTATATGTAATTTTTATAAACATATGCTTCGAGTGAACTTTCAGAAGACTATGTATTATATCTGCAGTGTGTATGTACTATATAAAATATCAAGCTGAACACCTGCTAATACAACAACTTTTTAATTTATTATTTTAATTATTATTATTTTTAATTGTAAATTTGAAAAATTTTAAAAAGTTATACATAGTGTAATGTAAGTCGAGAAAATTTTAACAATTTGGAAAATGGCAGCAGTTAATTGTTCAGAACTGGTTAAAGTGTTGTCATATAATTTTTTTTACTTTTGCTAAGTCAAACACTTTTTTCATTATTGTAAAATCAAAATTTACACATACAAAACTAAATTACAAAGAGTACATTGTTAACTTTGAATACTTTTAATTGAGAAAGTCGCTATACATATTTTATGTTCATATTTCTTTTGATTGGGAGACACTGAGACAAGAATATAGTTCATTTACAATGCATGTATGTGGCTATGAAACGGAAGAGAGTTATATAGATATATTTTTTTACCAGTCAGTTTTGTAAAAACTAATTTTAATTTATTTAGTTTCCTTCTTTACGCACTACTGTAGTTATAAAGGAAATTCGCGAACATTTGTAGAAACTTTATTGTAGTTACGTTTGTGCCTAGAACGTTTTTCTAAATAATTTAAATTCTTTTTAAATATACATATGTACATATAAAGATACTCTGTAAGATTGTATATGCTTGCTTGTATAAAAGTGTGTTGTACATTTATATTAAGGAGGCGAGTATATTTAGATTACTAATTCAATGCAAAATAGACGCTTAAGCCAGAGTTCGCTTTTAGTTTTGTGTATACTTTTTACTCTTTTATCCAATTTTTTATTTTCCTTTTGTGTTTTAATATTTATCTTTGCTTAGATTGAACTGTTACTTTGCTTTATTGATTTCTGAACATTGTGCTAAAATATAGCTTTCTTTTTGTTGTTTTTGTAATTCATTTTATATTATAATTCGTTTATGTTTAGCACTTTCTTCTTCTCCATTTTTCGTCATAATTTGTGTCATTTATTATTTTATCATAATATTTCGTTTGTTTTGTGTTTCAGTTATCATTTTCCAACTTGTTCCATTTCACGTTTTAATCTTTATGTCATCAACATCATCGTTCGGGCATCTTGAGGCGTTTGCATGCTTGAGTGTTGCATTGAATTTCACGCCTTGGCTCCGGGTATTTTGGATAATACTTTCGACAAATCGACGCCGGTGATTGCATTAATGGACGGTGGCAATTGTGCTACTAGACGTGTCACATCGTTGGTTATGTTATCGTTGCCGCCAATGAGTACGATCTCATCGGTCTTGGCGAGTGGGGCAGCTACTTCGGCAGCGATCTATAAAAAAAAAAACAAGAAAAAACGTTAACCTTGTTTGCAACGAAGCTATAATACTCTTCACAAATAAAATATTTTTCATACAAGAGCTTGATTTTGTCGTGCAGTTTGTATCGCAGCTATGTATATGCTATGCTATAGTGGTCCGAACTAAAAAATTTGTTCGAAAATTTTAGTATTGCTTTGCAATAATGCCCGCCGAATTCAGGGAAGACATCTTGTCAAACAAAAAAGTTTACCATCAAAGGCTTAATTTTGAGCGTTTAGCTTGTACGGTAGCTATCAGCTATAGTAGCCGGGTCTCAGCAATTTGTTCGGAGAAAGAAAGAAATATTTTATTTTTACAAAGAAACTGATATTTGTATAGAAAATTAAAACATTTCAACTATGGAAACTATTAACCTGTATAACCCTAGTTGATTAATGGTTCTCGGTGTGGAGTGAAATGTGTCTCATTGAGAAGCATCTCTTTGAACCGAAGGTCAAAGCAACAACCAAAATTTGTATATTCTATTTATAAAAGATGTTGAGTGCGTCTTTGAATTCTTTAATGCGTTGATAGTGAGGGCAATTTCTTGCTCACAAATTTTTTACGAATGGTATTATTTTAGAATTATTTATCTTTTAGGGCAATAAATCTATTAGAAGCATGCTATAGCAAGCAAGCTATAAATTTTCAATCCAAAAATTTCTTTCGATAGTAAAACTAGCATAAAAGGATGAGTCCAGTAAAATTTATGTAGATGCTATTTGGAACTAACTGTCCAGTATTACTCACCTTAGGCAGAGATTCGAGCACAATATTCATGATGGCAGCGTCGCCATACTGTTTGTAGACATGTGCCTTCATACGCATGCGTTCCGCCTCTGCTTTGCCGACAAGCTCAATGGCATGAGCTTCGGCTGAACCTATTTTACGTATCTTTTCGGCATCTGCGCGTGCCGCCTCAATTGTCTGACACCTGCGTAGGAAACACGAAGAATATTTCATTAAAAGCGTTACACTCGGAGTAATACTCGTATGATACTTACTGTTTACCCTGCGCAATTGTCTGCACACGATGTGACTCCGCTTCGGCTGGCAGTTTAACGGTAGCCATTAGTTCGCGCTCCTTGCGCTGCACTTCTTGCGCTTCGATTTCGATTTGCTTGCGACGTTCGACAACTTCGATTTGTATTTCTTCGTTACGTATTCTCTGTCGTATCTTTGCTGCTTGCAATTCGTAAGCCAGTTGCGATTCAGCTTTCGCTGTATTGATCTCTTGATCAAAGTTGGCCTTTTGCAATTTATACATACGCGAATTATCCTCGATTTTGGTGTCCGTGGAATACTTCACATCCATGGCGCTCTTCTCACATTCAGCTTCGCGTATGCCGGCATCTCGGTTGGCTTCGGCCACACCCGCATCAGCGTCACGCTTCACGCTCGCCGTTTGCGCTTTGCCCAACGATGCCAGATATTGCACATCATCGTAGACATCCTTGATGGTGAATGAGAGTATTTCAATGCCCATGCGGCCGACATCAGGTGCGGCTACCTCGCGTACCAGCGCAGCGAATTGGTCGCGATCTTTGTAAACCTCTTCTACTGTAAGCGTTCCTGTAATTAAACAAGAAAATATCATATTGTTAAAACAAATTTTGAGGAAAGCAGTTATTCTAAAATTTCCGGTCGACTTAAATGTTCATGACTATAATATCATTAAAACAAAGGACCTTTGCAGGAGTTAAACCAAAATAGAGCTTTAGTATATTATGACAGAAAATGTAATTTTTTAAGATTACGGATTTTTACAAACTCTACACAAGAGAAATCTTAACTTAATTACACATTTTGAACGTTTAAATTATATCATATATGTATGTATGTACATTTATTTGTTTAAATTTTCATTTGTAATTTTCCGAGATCAGTTCTACTTCGCATAATTAAACGAATGAACACCGATTCATACATAACTTTGAAAGCAGATTATACGAAAACAACTTAAATTTTGAGGAACCAAGGGGTGTTTTTTTAGACGTGTGGCTTTCAATGAGATAATTCTTATTTTCGGTGTTGACATTTTGACAGCTGTTACTTGATTTATTTTGATGTGGTTTGCCATTTCATAAAAAGCAAATTTACTCTGGAACAACTTTTACAAATCCTTAAAATTTATTACAAAATAATGGATCGGTTCGCGCACTCTCGTTTCTGTCGACATAATTGATCGCAGAGTCGATAATTTGAGCAACTAGTAGTTACTGAGCAATTAGTAGTTACTCTAGTGGATAGTGCGCGTTCTCAGAGATTGCATGCAGTGCGCAACGAAAACGTTATTGCCGCTATGGAGCAGAGTATCGAAGAAGAATCGAATGAGCCCATCCGTCATCGAAAGCAAAAGTGCAGTAATTGAAGCTGTGCCCATCCACTTTGCGGAATATTTTGCGAAAGGATCTTTGTTTGAGGGCTTACAAAATTCAACACTTGAATAATAATAGAAGTCGTCAAGAATTGGGTTATTTATAAAAAAGTTATAATAATTATAAAATATAATGTCAAACCCAATAACAATAAAGTTAAATTCTTCTTTTATTTCTTCTTGAAAACCACATGTCTAAAACCACACCCTTTTTAATTAAAATCCTTAACTTTTTCACATATATTTCAATTAAAAAATATTATTGATGTTCATAGACATTTACAAATTACCATTGACTTACACACTGCTATTAATTAAAAATCATGGAGACAAGAAGTGAGCATATTCATTTGCTATTTAAACATTTTGCCCCCTTAAACTACTTTTTCTGCGGTCACAAGTCAATAAATAATGCTGACAACGAAAACCAAGTTGAAAACTAACGTTCAACGCGTCATTAACGATTTCAGGTCTTATGAAAAAATAAAAAAGTGGCGCTAAACAGGGTTCAGGGTAATATCTTCGTTAGACACCTATTGTGCGAATAGCTTTTAAAACACCAGACATCAAAACAAATAAGTTTAAATCTTACGCATTACATTAGTTCAGTTGACCTCCAAAATGGTATTCTTATTCACCGCTGTTTGTCCAAATGTAAGGTATGCTTGAGACTCGATGAAGCCGCGCTTCTTATTGCATTGTGCATCAATTCAATGCATTTATGCTTCTTTCACTAACGGATGAACGCTGCAGTATTCATATTGTTCTTTGGTGCTTTGTTGTACCAATAATTGACAGGTTAGTATCGATCGAATTGTCGCACACCTCAACGTGGTTAACTTTTTTTATTATAAAATAACGGATTGAGTGCGTTTAATGTAACGGCTTTCGGCGACAAGTTCTTAAAGACTGAAATTTTAGTGCATTCGATGGTTGAAAGTTCTGAATGAGTGAAAACATATTTCTTTACGACCAGCTCATTCAACGGCATTTAAATTCTATTTTTTGTTTCTAGTAACGGACTGGCATTATCATACGGTAAAATTCACTTTCAGCAGTTGTATATAAATAGTGAGCGAATGTAGTTTGTCTCTCATAGTCAACTGAAATTCGAACGAGATATCATCGCTTTTGTAATTTTATTTGGAAAAATATAAAGTTTAGAATGAAGTGCAGTGGCCTCTTGACTACAATTTTCAGTAAGTGACATCTTAAAAACAAAACTAAGATATTTTGCTGATTACCAAATTTTTCACAGTTTCAGTGTGGACGGGCACTAGAGCATCGCTGATGAAATGTGCCTGTGAACCCGGAGCGCCGGGACCTATGGGGCCGCCTGGTCCCAGAGGAGAGCCTGGCTACGGTACGCCATCATATTATCCTCATGCACGCGGTCCTCCGGGACCGCCAGGACCACCTGGCATATGCGGCTGTCCTTTTTTGCCACAAAATTTCGGTGGAGGTTTCGGTTTTATTGGAGCAGGTGGTGGGGGTGGCGGAGGCGGTGGCGGTGGTGGTGGTAATGGTACCGGAGGAGGGGGAGGTGGAGGCGGTGGCGGAGGAGGAGGTGGTGGCGGTGGAGGAGCATTTGGAGGCGGAGGCGGTAAATAATTATTTTAGCGCTTACTATTTTTTGAACAACAAACTTTGTATTCCAACCAGGTGGTGGTGGCGGAGGTTTTCGCATTTTTCAAGGCGATTTACAAGATTTGCAAGGATTAATGGCAGAAAATCTGATTTTGGTGACAACACCGAATCCAATCAATCCCAATAGACTGTCAAGCCTTTTATCCACTACTTCTCGGCCAATTTCGAACGTCGGGAATAACGTTCAGTATCCACCGAATACATTAATAGTTGTTGGTGCGAATGGTGAATTTATACCGGTGAATAGTGTACGCGGCGGCATAAATGTTTCGCCAACGCCGAGCGCAGCTTCATTTGCTACATTTAATACAGGCCTTCAATCGCCTACTACGCAATCTTTGTCATTGGCTTCAATGCCTTCTGGTGGTCTATATTCAACGGCTTCGCGTCCTTTGAATTCCATGAATCAAGGTTTCACAGATTTTGCGCAGTATCGCCGCCAGGTTCTGCTTGGAGAGGCCAAGCGCAATGAATCAATTCAATCCTCCACCACTAGTACGGATGCCGATGACGCAGGAGAGGACAAGAATAGGGACGAGGGGTTTCAGTCTCAAGAAAATTCCCAGCATAATACGAACCAAGTTGCAGACAGCGTGGAAGAGTTCCAGCGAGCGGTGGAAGAACTACGTAAAAGGTTCGCACACTTGAATAAGCCTAGAAATGGACCAGGACAACAAATTGCGATTTTATTGTAATTAATATAGCTATGTTTTTAATACGGTGAAGGTTCCTTTTAATATAGAACTTAATTATAAGTAAGGAAAAAACGGGTTTTTGGTGTCGGGTAAAAATGAGAACTTAGAAAATTTGGGAATATACAAAATTATTAAATTTTTTTTAGGGAATACTGGTAGCTGATACTAGTTTGTATAAGAATGCTACTGAGTGCTTAAAAAGTTGAAGAATTCTACTGAACTATGTATATTAAAATTTAATTATTATATAATTGAATATTGTACTAAAATTACAAACTTCATAATGATTATTTACAAGCAAAATTCATTCTTCTCTGAAAATTTTTTTTTCTAGTCAAAAACTTACTTTTATCTTAATTTAATTAGTTGAGTTTAGAACCATTGAAGTAAATTAACTAAGAAATATATCAGGTTAGACAGAAACATTGAAAGTGTAACAGAACATTGGCAACAGAGTGGTTAATTACACTAATTGGCTGTAAACGGTTTACAGTGAAATATAGAATGCTGGGTTATAATATATAGACAGCTAAAATCTTTTAATAGCAATGCTTTCGCGGATCAGGTTTAATGATCAAATATAAATGAAATTTTTTTTTAATTATCTGAACAAACGAGTTTCTACACGATAACCCGAATAGAATCAAAAGTTACGACTATTCGAATTTCATGGTATTCAATGTTTGAACTGGATTTCAGGCAGATGACCGGAACAACTAAGTTTTATATACTATCAGTTCAATTTTGCATCACTTTTCCGGATGCCGATCTTATTTTCCTAATACCATATGAATGTCAGTTTCTGATTAGACATTTTTTCTTTATGAATATAGAATATAGATTTTACCTTGCTCCAGAAAAGTTGTCTAACACAGTGTTCAGACAAGGACCGGTTTGGGCGAAAACAGAGCCTTCTTTTGAACATATTCCGTTAGCTTTTATAGCTGTGGGAAACAGTTAACTCTAACAAATAACAAATGACAAATGATGGCAACATTTACCTATAACATTAATTAATTATGTGTTCTTTGAACCACCACACAGTAAGTTTGTTTATGATTTTGCGAGCATGGCGAGTCTCTTCACTATTGTTCCCTCAACAAATTCTGCAGTTTCTCTTATGTATGTAGCCATTAAAGCCAAAAAATAACACTTATTAAAATTTCAATTTATATGGATATATATATCGTAAAGCCTCCTTGGCTTTTCCATTATTGTAATGTTTTGTAGGAGTTCACTTCAACTTCAACTATTATGTTCACATTTCAAAATACAGTTAAATTAAAAAAAAATATGTTTTGAATTGTTGTAATAGTAATATTTTTTACTAGATATTAAAATATATGCTTAAGGTATACTCAATTACCTGGACACAACGAAATATGTACCGCCAATAATCAACGAAAGTTTTAGCATTCCCATCAACAGAAAAGTCATTGCACAGTTTGATGTGATTTTGTTGTCGTTGTTATTTTGGATCAACACTTTTAACAATGTAATTTAACTTTTCCAAACACAAAACTTATTAATAATTATTGCATAAAATAATTTATAAAAATTTACTGCAACAAATTTAGCAAATCTTCTTCGAGTTCAAACACCGACTAATTTCGCTTTTTCTCACTTATTGTCGGATGTCGCAGTAGTGGCGAATCTCGAACTCGTCTGAATTAAAAGTTTACACTTTGTTCACAACAGTTATATAAATCAATTGACTCCCAACGGCGAGTGATGAGCGTTTAATAGGGTGCTCTTGGTTATATTATATGTATATCTACGGAAAATTATTTAGATTTTTTTTAGCGAAAATGCTCATATCCAGTGGGTTTACAAGGCAAATAATTTGTCTTACTTCTTCCTTATACAATTGGGACAGTTGGAATGGAATAGTTTAAGGAATGCAACTCCTAATTGATCTGCCCATTATCATTTAGTAATGTCTTTAAATACCGATTTTTTATAATATCAATCAATAGTAAAAAAGGGTTATCTATAAACATTACCGCACGTCCTAGCAGAATGAAAAAATTAGAGAAAATTTGTTACTTATAACTAACTACCCTTTGCAACGCATAAAACATTTCGCCACCCTAATAACAATTCTATTCTAAAGCTAAAAATCTACACAGCGATAAGTTTGTGGCGAACTTGCAGAAATTATACGCTAATTGCGGTTCATTGAGTTTCATTGATTAGACAGTGACGTCAGATTGCGGTACGTACGATTAGGAATTGTGATAAAAATATACATAATACTAATTTACTACTTTAAAATATTTTGCCTTTGGAGATAACGCAACTATCGTTGTGACGATTTTGGATGAAGTAAAATACATATATGTATGTACATAAGTTTTGTATATCAAATAAATTTGTTATTATGAGCAATACATGAAGAAAATAATGGGTGCTTTTTTAGACGTGTGAGACAATACTTTTTTCGGAATTGGCCTTTTTGACAGCTGTTACTTGATTTATATACAGTATGGTTTGCCATTTTATCATGAATGAAATGATCCCAAACTTTCTCTCTTTGCTTGTTGAGAGAGCCTATATCTTAGTTTTCTTTGGCAGCACTGAAAGTTCATGGGCTACTGATCATATGGCAAGCAAAACAAGGAAGTACCATTAAGAACCGCGCACAAATTAATTGCGAAATCAGTGGGTAATTTGTGAAATCACATATTTACTATGAGTAAGTAAGACTTTCTTCATAACTTTAAAATTCTTATTTTATTCTTCAACATTTTTTGTCATCCCCCTCAAAGTAATCCCTCTTGACCGCAATACACTTGTGTCAACGTGCTTTCCAATGCTCGAAACAATTGTTAAAGCAAATTCCGGAATAGCCTTCTAAGCGAGTAGCGATTTATTTTTATAGTCTTCAATTGCCTCAAAACGAAGCGGTCGTTTGAGTACTGATTTCTTTATTTTATTGATGTGTTGATCATCAGTTGATGTTGATGGCCGTCCTGGACGTGGTTCGTCGTCAACACGTTCTCGCTCCTTTTCGAATAATTGGTACCAAATAAAAACACTTGCTCGCGACAAACAATAATCATCGAAGCCCTTTTCTGAACGTTTCGGCACCAGAAATTTGATTCCGCGCACAAAATTTAAAAGAACTTCCTATGTCGAATAATTTTAATCATCGTAAAAATCGCGGAATGAACTTTATGTACTTCAGAAAGGCAAGCGTATTCTAAGCACTAATGATTTTTTGACATTTGGCACAGATGTTGCTGACAGTCTTACTAGTTTAGCCCACAGTGTATAGTATACATGTATTATTCGAAAGAACTAACCCGTATCTAGCTATTTATAACTCAAAAATGACTGGATCAATTTTGAAGATTTCGGATTTGTTAAATTCGCCTCCACGCCGAATAGTAGTGTAAATATTAAATTATCGAAATATTATAAAAAGATATACTACGAAGTTAACCTAATACTTAATAAAAACTAAGAAGAAAAAATGCAAACAAGTATACGAGGTTTGACAATTAAGTAATGAGACTGATTTTATTGCCGCGCTTGTGGTAAACTTGTGACCTTGAAATTCCTTTTCTCTTTTTCCGGCATCCCCCCCCTCTCCAGTGATATATGTACCATCGCTCTAACTTGTTTAGTTCGCCTGCTGCGTCAAGTTGAGTAGACGTGTGTTTGTAGTGCTCGTTACGAAAATGGAAAAACGAAATCAAGAGCAACGCGTCGCCATAAAATTTTGCGCCAGATTGAGCGGAATAGCTTCGGAAACATACGCTAAAATTGTAAGAGTGTATGGAGGATGGAGTCATGTGTAGAAGTTCACGCAAGTGAGGAAAGTTCTCTGATTGCCATTCACTTGGGAGTGGCCAGAAACGATTCTTTTACATGTGACTCAAGCAGCTCACGACTTCCGGTCTTTGACCAAGTATCCTCTGGGTAGCCTAAGAACATCCGTTTGAAGGCGAGCTAACGTGAGAAGGCGAAGCATCCCCTGCATAGGGTTGTGCGCTGGGTTTGGGACCCGCCACGTAAAAAAACACCCCCAGTGAATAGTCATAACCAGCCTCGGATGAGAGACCCCCCTTTTGATGACGACCATGGCAAACGAAATAAGGACTACGAATTGAGGGCATGCACCTGGAATGTCCGGTCCCTTAATTGGAAAGGTGCCGCTGCCCAGCTGGTTGATGTCCTCGTGAAAACAAAGGCTGACATCACCGCCGTCCAAGAAATGCGATGGACGGGACAAGGACAGAGACGAGTAGGTCCTTGTGACATTTACTACAGTGGCCATATAAAGGAGCGCAGGTTTGGTGTGGGATTCGTGGTGGGAGAGAGACTCCGTCGCCGAGTACTATCATTCACTGCGGTGAATGAACGTCTAGCCACAATCCGCATCAAAGCGAGGTTCTTCAACATATCGCTGATTTGCGCCCACGCCCCGACGGAAGAGAAGGACGATGTGACCAAAGATGCCTTTTATGAGTGCTTGGAGCGCACTTATGTGAAATGCCCCCGTCACGATGTAAAAATCGTGCTTGGCGACTTCAACGCCAGGGTGGGCAAAGAAGGTATCTTTGGTACTACGGTCGGTAAATTCAGCCTCCACGACGAAACTTCCCCAAATGGGTTGAGGCTGATCGACTTCGCCGGGGCCCGAAATATGGTTATCTGTAGTACTAGATTCCAGCATAAGAAAATCCATCAAGCTACCTGGCTGTCTCCGGATCGAAAAACTACCAACCAGATCGATCATGTTGTGATAGACGGAAGACACGTCTCCAGTGTTTTAGATGTGCGTGCGCTCCGAGGTCCTAACATCGACTCGGACCACTATCTTGTTGCAGCTAAGATTCGCACCCGCCTCTGTGCAGCAAAAAACGCACGCCAACAAACACAAGGAAGGTTCGACGTCGAGAAGCTGCAATCACAACATACAGCCGAACGATTCGCTACTCGGCTTGCACTCCTGCTCTCTGAGAGCACTCGTCAACAACTCGGTATAAGGGAACTGTGGGACGGCATTTCAAACTCTTTACGTAAAGCTGCAACCGAAACCATAGGTTTTCGGAAAGTGCAAAAGAACAGCTGGTACGACGAGGAGTGCCGTGTCGCAGCGGAGAGAAAACAGGCTGCCTACCTCGCAACGTTACGATCGACCACAACACGTGCGGGATGGGATAGATACCGAGAGTTGAAGAGGGAAGCGAGACGCATTTGCAGACAGAAGAAGAAAGAGGCCGAAATGCGTGAGTACGAACAGCTCGATAAGCTGGCCGACAGGGGTAATGCTCGAAAATTCTACGAAAAGATGCGGCGACTTACAGAAGGTTTCAAGACCGGAGCATACTCCTGTAGAACCCCCCAAGGTGATCTAGTTACCGATGCCCAGAGCATACTTAAATTATGGAGGGAACACTTCTCCAACCTGCTGAATGGCAGTGATAGCACAACACCGGGAGAAGGCGAACCCGATTCCCCAATCGATGACGATGGAGCAGACGTTCCATTGCCCGATCATGAAGAAGTTCGAATAGCAATTGCCCGCCTGAAAAACAACAAAGCGGCAGGGGCCGATGGATTGCCGGCCGAGCTATTCAAACACGGCGGCGAAGAACTGATAAGGAGCATGCATCAACTTCTTTGTACAATATGGTCGGACGAAAGCATCCCCACGATTGGAATCTAAGTGTGCTCTGCCCAATCCATAAAAAAGGAGACCCCACAATCTGCGCCAACTACCGTGGGATAAGCCTCCTCAACATCGCATATAAGGTTCTGTCGAGCGTATTGTGTGAAAGATTAAAGCCCACCGTCAACAAACTGATTGGACCTTATCAGTGTGGCTTCAGACCTGGTAAATCAACAACCGACCAGATATTCACCATGCGCCAAATCTTGGAAAAGACCCGTGAAAGGAGAATCGACACTCACCACCTATTCGTCGATTTCAAAGCTGCTTTCGACAGCACGAAAAGGAGCTGCCTTTATGCCGCGATGTCTGAATTTGGTATCCCCGCAAAACTAATACGGCTGTGTAAACTGACGTTGAGCAACACGAAAAGCTCCGTCAGGATCGGGAAGGACCTCTCCGAGCCGTTCGATACCAAACGAGGTTTCAGACAAGGTGATTCCCTATCGTGCGACTTTTTCAACCTGCTTCTGGAGAAAATAGTTCGAGCTGCAGAACTCAACAGAGAAGGTACCATCTTCTATAAGAGTGTACAACTGCTGGCGTATGCCGATGATATTGATATCATAGGCCTCAACACCCGCGCCGTTAGTTCTGCTTTCTCCAGACTGGACAAGGAAGCAAAAGAAATGGGTCTGGCAGTGAACGAGGGCAAGACGAAATATCTCCTGTCATCAAACAAACAGTCGTCGCACTCGCGACTTGGCACTCACGTCACTGTTGACAGTCATAACTTTGAAGTTGTAGATAATTTCGTCTATCTTGGAACCAGCGTAAACACCACCAACAACGTCAGCCTAGAAATCCAACGCAGGATAACTCTTGCCAACAGGTGCTACTTCGGACTAAGTAGGCAATTGAGAAGCAAAGTCCTCTCTCGACAAACAAAAACCAAACTCTATAAGTCACTCATAATTCCCGTCCTGCTATATGGTGCAGAGGCCTGGACGATGTCAACAACAGATGAGTCGACGTTGCGAGTTTTCGAGAGAAAAGTTCTGCGAAAGATTTATGGTCCTTTGCGCGTTGGCCACGGCGAATATCGCATTCGATGGAACGATGAGCTGTACGAGATATACGACGACATCGACATAGTTCAGCGAATTAAAAGACAGCGGCTACGCTGGCTAGGTCATGTTGTCCGGATGGACGAAAACACTCCAGCTCTGAAAGTATTCGACGCCGTACCCGCCGCGGGAAGCAGAGGAAGAGGAAGACCTCCACTCCGGTGGAAGGACCAAGTGGAGAAGGACCTGGCCTCGCTTGGAATATCCAATTGGCGCCACGTAGCGAAAAGAAGAAACGACTGGCGCGCTGTTGTTGACTCGGCTATAATCGCATAAGCGGTGTCTACGCCAATTAAGAAGAAGAAGTATGGTGATAGTGCTCTACGACCCGGAAACCAAACGCCAAAACTCACAATGGTTGTCTCCGCGCACCCCCCGCCAGAAAAATAATAATAATAATAATTTATATATAC
This sequence comes from Bactrocera dorsalis, assembly GCF_023373825.1. Taxonomy (NCBI): domain Eukaryota; kingdom Metazoa; phylum Arthropoda; class Insecta; order Diptera; family Tephritidae; genus Bactrocera; species Bactrocera dorsalis. The sequence continues at coordinate 15,364,272 of NC_064306.1, read as the reverse complement.
AGGGTTTGACCGGAAAGTAAAAGTACTGATTTTCTTCCGCCGCGACTGTACTTCGAAGTTGTGTGTTTCGGTGGCACCAGGCCTTTTTGGCGGGCCAGAAGAGGTCGCTGATGAAAGAGCAAATCCAAAGTGTTTGTTCATTGTCTTTTTTGACATTAAAGGCATCGCCCACCATGAATTTGTTCCTCCTGGACAAACCGTCAACGCCAAGTTTTAAGTGGAAATCCTCAAGAGACTCAAACGAAGGGTCAATCGGGACCGACAGGACATCGCAGAAAATTGGAAGTTGCATCACGACAACACACCGGCTTTCTTGTGAACAGCTACCTAACCAAGTCCGGCATTCTAACGCTTTCGCAGCCGCCCTACAGCCCAGATGTGGCCCGGACATTTTTTGCCTGAAAAGGCAAAAAAAAGGCAAGCATTTTAAGACAACAGAGACGATCCAAGTAGCATGCATCTAAGGTCTCAAGGCTACTCAGGAGAATGCTGTCCATGACGCCTTCAATGCTTGGAAATCGCGCTGGCAGCGCTGCATCGACGCAGAAGGAGCCTATTTTATAAGTTTTTAAATAATTGTGACGATTGGGTGTATCATTTTTTTTAATCGACTCAGTCTTATTACTTTCCGGACAAACTCTGTATGTATATGTATATTTCTCATTGGCGTCATAGTCCTTATACTCAAACTGTTTTATATTATCCAAAGCTAACAATGCGAAACTTTTAGTATTTACACCTGTTTTATTCGAGTTTACTTGTCAACAACTTTAATCATTAAAATGATATATTTCCATGATAAATCACATTTAGATGAATTAACACCATTGAGAAGCTGACATTGGCCTCTGTATTTGGCTGTAACTTACTTAAATGCTAGTATGGTTGCGTAAAATACATCTATATACAAATATGATTTATAACGCAGATGAAAGCATCTCAATATTTCGGCATTGACTGCTCAGAGCTTATGTAAAGCGACTTTTGTCTACTATTGAAGCACATTTTGTCATTAACCAGGAGGATGAATGCCGCCTAAAACATATTTAACACGAATCCGACCATAGAGTGAGGAGTTCCACCCATTTTGCTGCTTAAAACGCCGTAACTTGTTGTATGCAATTGGTAACTTATTTTGAAAGATACGGTGCGGTTGTTTATGTCACTCGTATTAGAAAGCCTTAGAGATAGAAGTTAACAGCGGTTGGAACGCAACAAGATATATACATATGTGTAAGGCGACTATTTTAGTATTTGGTGTGGCCTCTGTTACATCACTTAATACATACTCGTACATCCTGGCATGAATGTTATCGCGAGTATATTTCATTTGTTTTCAGAAGATTGTTTTTATTATTTTTATTCATTCGTTCGCAGAAAATATTTATCTTGTAATTCACCTCCTCCTTGAAATTCAGGCTACGCCACTGTTTGGCGCCCATCGGAAAAGCGGACGTATTGCATGCGTGTGAGTGTTGTTCAAATTTAATTTGACGCATAAAATGTTTCATTAATGTCAGCGGTTGAGAATACGACTCGCAGTTTAACTGAGTTCTCGTGTTGTTGTTTATTTACAAACAAATACATACATATTACACATTTACATACGTGTGCGCAAATTATGTTCCTGTATGTGCCTTTCACCAACTTCCCAACTTCTGCGGAAACCTGATAAGATATAACTAGATGGCAATTGGCGCTCTTGAGTGGAGTGGGAAACAACTTTACAAATCTTACAGTGATTGTTTTAGTGTAAGTGTGTTCGTATTAGTATAGCTTACCGTCGTGTGTAACGGTAATGCGAACGTGCTGTAACATATTGGTTTTCAACAAAGTCTGGCTTAGATTTTCATGCGGTAATTAATATTAAATGAAATTTTTAGGGAACCTTTAAAGGATGCTGAATGAAAAAATAATACAGTTCTGCAAAACAAAAAAATGTTGCCCAGGCTATGTTAGCAAATTTTGATGTTTTCAAAAGCCGAAATTAAAAATTTGTTCATGAAAGTATTGAATATACGTTTGTTTTTAAGATTATTGGATATCTTATATTTTTATTAATTGTCGACTTGTTAGTAGTAAACTTTAGTACTTTCTCCAGTAATGATCAGATTAAATATGCGAAAAGCACTGCGGAAGGTTTTAATAAAAATATCAATTGCAAATATCGACACTTATAGTGCACAAAATGTTTTGTTTTACTCAATGAAAATTTTTCTTTCGTTTCAAAAATTATTTCCATTTCGACAGAAACAATGATGAACAAGATGGTGTCAAATTCCAAGCAACCACCAGTCTACCAAAGTTATTTTTTCAAAATCAAGGATATTATTTGAATTATATTTGCAGAAAACTTTCGAAGTTTAGTATGGAAACGTAGAAAGTTTGAATACTTGATACAAAATTAATTAAAGACACAGATTTATCATAGTTATGACTATTCTAGAAAGTGAATCGTGATAAAGTTTTGTCTTGATAGTCGTTAATTTTCAAGGTAACCATAATGTTAAAGTCTCTTTAATTTTTGCTGTACTGTATATAAACGTCATAGCAAAAGCTGCTAATGAAATTTCATATTTTTGAATTCAGAATCTAAAAGTAATTGAACACAAATGACTTAATTACTTTGTGGAACTCAGAAATAAAAAATAATAGCCACTGTCGGCATAATATCACAACAACCACAAAACTTTTCGACCATATTCAAAAGCGCGTTCGCATAAATCACAGACTATTTGCTCGAAATTCCTTATCAGACAATGACACTCGCATTTAATTTTGCTCGACTGACTTGTCAATTTGATGGACAATGAAATTTAAAGTTTGGTGCTCATATTTGCTTTTACAAACACATACATTTAAGTACATATGTACTTATGCGCACGTGTATGCTTAATTAATAGTTTACTCCATTCAACTTTATGGTAACCACAATAGCAACCGGCACTAACTTTTATTGCTCATGCGCCATGGGCGCTCACTGTGGCAACATCTCGGTTTGACAGTTCTGTGCCAAGAACTTTAAATCTTTTGTAGGTCAAGTGTTTCATAAAAGTAAAGGACTGTATAAAATTACTTCAAATATAATACTTGGAGTCGGAGGTCTACATTATTTCAAATAACATTTTATGGTCGCAAAAATTAAATTACTATGCCCGCAAAATTGCTTATACACACATATACGTCCATATGTTTCTGTTTATACGCTACGTACTTCAATATTTGACTTTATTAGAACATTCGTGTGCGCGCACATCATTGCTAAGCATCTATGTACGCCAAGTTTTGGAAGTTTCTAAAGCTTCTCACACAAACAATTACAGAAGCCAACTATTTTTATTATTAAAAATAGCATGCACGACGCAATTTTCATAATAACTAAGGAATTGCACCAGAACTTACTAAATGTGATAAAAAATATAACATTCGTGCACACTATATACGTAACAACAACAAAAAAAAAATAAATCTATGCACGAGAGACTGAGATTAGAATGGGAAATAAGGTAGGTAATAATAATACAAGAGAAAGTAAAAGCCCAAAAAATAAGGTGACAGGCGCGCGCCGAAGGATTTGGAGAATTTTTTGTTTTTGGTTGATAGTACTGTCAGTCACATTTATGTCAAATTTCATGTCAAAATATTCATTAGTGTTTGAGATACGTGTCGTCTTGTGAGCTGCTAAAAGTGAGTTTTTCGTTTTTTGCGATGTCGAAATTTGTTGAGCAAAGAATTTGCATTAAATTTTGTTTACGGAATCAATTTTCTGCTGCGGATACGTTGAGGATGGTGCAGAAAGCCTTTGGTGATGAGGCTATGTCTAAAAAAATGTTTACAAGTGGTATAGTGAGTTCCAAGGCCGTGAACGTGTCGAAGACGAAGAGCGTCCAGGTCGACCATCAACCAATTCAAAGATTTGGTGTTGAAAAACCGTCGATTACCTTGCTGATGAAGTTAGCTTATCGAAAGGCTCAGCCAATACCATTTTGAAGGATGTTTTGGGCCTCAAGCGCGTCAAATCTCGACTGGTACCGAAAACATTGAATTTTTTGGAAAAAAGGCGTTGCGTTGAAGTGTGTGAAACGATGCTTTCCGACTACCAGGGTGTCATGAAATGCATTATAACTGGCGACGAGACTTGGATCTATGCTTACGACTCCAAAATAACCGATCAATCGAGCGAATATCGTGCCAAAAGAGGGCCGAGACCAAAAAAATCGCGCCAAAGTCGCTCAAAAATCAAGGTCATATTGACTGTTTTCTTCGATTATCGTTGCGTTGTGCATCATGAATTCAAGGAATATTATTTGAACGTTATGCGTCGTTTGCGTAACGCTATCCGCCTAATAAGGCCGGAATTGTGGAAAGCCCTCGTAATTCGTGATCATTTCGCCAAAAACTCAACCCATATCGTTCCGCAACTACCGTATTCTGATCTGGCGCCGTGCGACTTCTGGCTGTTCACCAAGCTCAAAAGACCGCTCCGGGGACACCGTTTTTATACGATAGAGTAGATTCAAGGCGAAGCGAAGACGGAACTGAAGGCCATCCCGGAAAGTGACTGCAACCAATTTTTCAAAGATTGGAAAATCCGTTGGCATAAGTGCATTGCATCGGGAGGGGATTACTTTGAAGGGAACGAAATTGATTTTTAAGAATAAATAAAGAATTTTAAAAATAAATACAATGTCACCTTATTTTTTGGGTACAGTTCACAGATTTAAGTTTCCTTTCAAGAACTTAATTTTGATTGGCTTGTTTGTGTGACAGCTATATGCTGTAGAAGCCCGATCTGAACCACTTTTTTTTATATCGTGTTGGACAATATTCCATGCCCAATTTCGTGAATATATCTTGTCAAATAAAAATACAAGGACATGCTTTTGGTCGTTCAGTTTGTATGGCAGCAGTATTCCAATATGGGTGGTTCCGGAAAGGACTTCGTACATGTCCTTTGCAGATCAATATCTTAAAAATTGAGAGAGAGACATGGTCAAATCGACTCAGCTCGTCGCGCTGATTATTTATATGTATGTATTTCATAGGGTCTCCTACGTTTCCTTTTGCGTGTTACAAACTTAACGTTGTTGATGTACCCTGTTTTGTTTACAAAAGTGCAAAATACTGCAAATAAATACAGTTCCTCTGAAAATTAATCACGATTCACGTTTGACCTAACATTTTGAAAATCTTGACGAGACTTTAATAATACTTTTACTTTTTTAAATAAATTTTATTATAAGTTATTCTTGAACAAGCCGTGAAAGCAATTTTCGAAATCATTCAGTTGTTTGGAAACTGTTAAAGCTGGTAAGATATCTACAGTAAGATATACACCATACCATTATCGGCATCTAAATTGTATGGTTTATAGTGTTTGAATAGAATTTCGGACCTACAAGCTTCCCATCCTGGTTGCCCTATTTTGTATTACATTTGCGACTGTTGCATTTTATATGCTGGGATTAGAGAATGGATACTTATATTAATAATCAAAAATAGTTGTATTGTTTTTCAAAATATTCTTTATTAAGATCTTGCTTGAAAGTACTTAGTGTGTGAATCACTTTTGTTCGAATCATCTAGAAGTACCCATACAACTGTCGAGAGTGTTTTACCAGTCGACTGCTGTTTACTTTCGGGTTCACACGCGTAAATCCACGATTCACCACCTTTCAGATGTACTTGACGTGTTTCGAAGCACCGCTTGCGTATTTTTTTTTTAAGATTTCTATCGATCAATTGACAAATTCAAATCAAAATTCAGTCAAATGTTCATGCAATATTGAATGTATGCTGTTTGCGCACAGCATCAATTGTTTCCGGAAAAACAACTGATTTTGGACGACCTAAATATAACATCGAAAATGCTAAAATCTGCAATAAAGTTGCGAGTTGCCAGATTGAAACAATAGGGTTGTCAATTCCCGAATTAATAAATGCACCCTACGTACCAACATAACCATAAGCTTCGTCGCCTAAAGCCCGCTGAGAGATTTTCAATTGAAAGAATGTTTGATAAGCATAGATCGCTACCATAAAAATGAATCCAATGGGAATCCAGAGCGTTGTATTATGTGCCTGAGTATGAGTTCATCATTCACGGCTCCATAAATTTCAAAACCATTTGTTTATTGCGACAACTGTTTGAAAAATAATTTTACAAGTTGTCGAACTTTTAACTTTGGTTTGGGTCTTATAGTATTTTTTAACTTTTCCCTTGTACCTCTTATAACTTTTTGTTTGAGCTCAAATTTATTATTTTCACAGATTTGAATCAAATTTGATCTTTGCCATTTTCGTTACGTTCTCTTCGCATAATATCGAAAGAAACGAAATCGGTCTTAAACTACGCCACACTCCCATAGAACGTCATTCTGAAATCCATCAGCCACTTGTACGATTCAATAGAAAGAAAACTCTAGTACGAATGAAGTTGTAAACAGAAACTTAGTATAGCTTAAGCAATTCTGAACTAAACTTAGTCATAGTAGATCGAAATTGTTCCTGCTCTCAAATACAGAAAATTAAAGTTTTCATACTTATTTTTGTCTTTTTAGTTGTTGTGTTAAGTCAAAATAACAAAATTGCAAAGCAATATAAATGTCAATCAAGTTTATTAATTTCAAAAATTTTATGATGATAAGTATAGTAAAATAGAATTCCCATAAGCAGTATAAATAGATTTGATTTCAAAATAGCGCATCATCCATATTAACATTTGTATGTAAATATACATAGTATAGAGTTGACGAGTTTATATTTTTGCATGAGACATGCGATTTTGCAGTTTTACATCCAATTAAAAATATCAATATATACACCGATATCTTTGTGGGAATGTTACTTGCACGTCTAATAATTTTTAATACAGTAGTTAGATGGAATCATGGCCGTTATTGTAGTGTATTGACAGCTTTCCAAGTACATGCTGACAGTGTTACGATTTAGCCATATCCAACTGCCAGTCACTGCTATTTTTTCGAAATTCGCACGAATTATTGTCTATCACCCCTGCCAAAGGAACAACATATTATGACGTACGACTGTCAGTGACATCTGTGCTAAATTTTACATTAAAATAATCGTTAGTGTTTAGTATAAGCTTGTCTTTCTGAAGTACATAAAGTTTACGATGAGTGAAATTATACAACAAAGAAGTTCAATTAAATTTTGTGTGCGGTATCAAATTTCTGGTTCTGGAGCCAAGGGGGATTACCTTCAGGAGGGCGACATACATTTTGAATGTTAAAATTATGAGCAAGATCTTACTATTTTTTACTAGTAATAGTTCTCCAAAGTGGTGTCGACAAGCCGGAAAATTGTTTTTCTTTAAAACGTTACGAATTTAGTACACGATATTTCGAGAAGGCGTTGGCATAAACTACAGTGATTTTCTTTATAAATCTAATAAAATAAATTATCAATTAAATGAAAAAAATATTTTTTTTTAATGGACATTCCCGAACTTTTGCTTAAATTGCTTTGATATAAAGTTTCCAAATCATTATACATTATTTATCGGCTATATTTTTCTTTAATTTATTATAGTGCTATTAATCTAAAGTTACTGTATTACTTTTTTTTTTGGTTATTAAAATTAACTCAAATACATTACAAGAAAAAATCTTGGAGAATCACTGACCAAATGACTTGATGTGTGAAAAATGCGACAAGCCTTGAAATTATTTTAAAAATTTGCATACATAAATTACAAACTAATGGATACAAGTAATACACCCGCAACTAAGAGCACGAGAATGCAACGTGCGGTATTTCTCAGAAGGCGAGACGTAGTTGTAATTTATTGATTGAAACGCAAAGTGAATTCAAAGTCTTGACAACGAAAATTATATTTTAACTTGTATACCAACTGATCAAAAGCATACACATACTTTATGCATTTCAAATGACATTAATTGAGATTTCAGGAGCGATAAGCCTCACGGGTGGCAATTGTTAATATTAGCATATCGTGAATACATACACACAAACTTATATAGATTTTCGAATCTCTATTGTTAATACCTTTTTAAGTGCGAATCCAGATTTATCATATACCGCTATGTAATAGATTGTTTGAAAAAGTGGGTGTGACCCTGCCTTCTAACAAGTTTAATGTACATATCTATTAAACCACTTAAGCTACAACAATTAAATTTGCCAAGTACAAATCTTATAAGAACTTCTACCGACAGGTGAAAATGGAAGAAATCAGAGGATAACGCCACTCACTCCCAATATAACGGTACAGTTAAAAACTACTAAAAGCGCGATAAATTAATAACTAAATATGACAGAGACATCAAATTTTACCATCGAGTTGATATGGCAGCTCTATGGGAGGCGGTGTGAAAATTGGACGATGAGCTTGGCACCGCCCACTTTTTAGTGAAATCACATATCTCGGGACCCGAACAACCGATTTCGATTAAATTTAGCACATGGCACTCTTGCACAGTGTGGGCGAAATCGGACTACAAACACGCCTACTTCCTATATAACACAATTTCAAATTTCACTTGATTCGTTTAGTTTCCAGTACACAAATCAAGAAGCAATTACTGTAACGGGATAAAATATTGCTCGAATAATGCCTTTACTATGTGCCACTTTACCAAAAATTGTTCAAACCCAATGAAAACTGTTTAAGCCCCTAGGTACCGAATCTTAAGACCCCGGTACCTATAGTTGACTTTTGATCGAAAATATCGGTCAATGCGTGATGTACATAACAAAAATTAAGAGATAATTCTTCTCTTATAATGGTATGACTCTATATTAAAAAATGGATTGAATCGAACCAATGATTTCCTTAGCCCCCATATACTTATTATAAAGATTTTCGAACTTTGGGGCGAACTTTCGAACTAAAGATTTTGGAAATGCGGTACTTATCGGCCAATATGTGAGTTATCCCAATGAAAATAAGAGAGCGTGTTTTACTCATAACACTGTATCGTTGTGCCTAAAATAGATAAATTTTAGCGAAAACTTGGCCTAGCCTCTATGTAACTTACATCGGGATTTACGAACATCCGACTGACTTTACTCTTTATGGTAAGAATGGTTTTACACCTTAAAGTATTTCCCTGGCTTTGATTCTTGCAAGTTGCAAGAGTATAAAATATTCGGTCGCACCCGAACTTAGCCCTTCCTTACTGGTGTTTATATTGCATTGTCAGTTTTTATATCAAAAAATGTATTTTTCACGCGTTTTCATTAATTTATCGGTTATAATTACTTTATCATGTTTGTTACCTTATGAAAGTAAACTTTTATAACTACATAAAATTTTTTCTAATATTTCATTTGCAGCAGAAAACTTTTGGCGCATACTTCCCGACAAATATGACAACACACAGAAGGTCGCTTATTAAATCAATAGCGTGTAAATAATTTAACAATTTTTCATAGATCTGCACATACTTAAGTCTATATGTTTTATTTTAATTCATTTATTTTGTCACACAACTTCCGTATTTGCCTCGTTATTTCAAACAAAACAATATTTAAATTCCTATAATACTCTAATTTAATAATGGCGAACACGTTTGTAGCGAATTGGAGGGAAATAACGCGCACGCGACAAAACAACCCACGTCTTCTAACGCCAAATGTAAACCGCAGACTGAAAACGGCGCGCAAATGTCAGCAACATTGCAGTGTACGGCTCATTGCTAATCAGCTGTGTGCTGGTTATTGTCGTCAGCATGTGAATTTTGTTTACATACCCGCACACACATATATTACATCAATTGAATTTATTTTTGTATGGTTTTATTCATTCGAATACAAAAAACACTGTGGGAAATGTCGCTAAACATTGCGTGTGGCGCTTGCAACATGTTGCCGTTGGCAAAGCACGAAGCGCTGACTAAACAAAATGTGTGTTCGCTTTTAAAATAAACCTCGTGGCGTTAGTGGGGTATGTTCTGCCGCTAAAACAGATATTCTATCCACTAAGCAGAGCTTATAATTCAAGTGAAACGCTTTATGAACTAGTTTATGTGCATACTTTGTAAGAGAATAGTTTTTTGTTCAGGAGACAGCTTTTGTGTACCGTCAACAATATACGATTTTATACGATTCTTCCAATAGTTGCCGCAAGTATGCGAGTACAGCTGTGTGTAATGATATCATATATGTAGATATATGAAAATGATGCGCTTTAGCTAATAACGAGCGCAAACAATTCACTATTTCTCCACTATTCTTTCGTTCTTTCCTTTCGCAGCTGCAGGCAAATGAGCCGCAATAAAGAATCTCTTTCTTTGCCTGCAGCTTCCTTTTCAGGGTGTACAAGTTGTGGACCATTCGTGGAGGATGCTGTTATTCGGTTTGTTGTTGATGCTGGTTGATAGTGGTGTATGCTGTGGCGTTCGTCTAGAGGTTAATGGTGTGCAATAAAATTGCGGTTCAGCCCACATTTTGCCTTTTAAGCACACATATTTCTTGGTTGGCGTAGCAGAGTGAATGCCTGGTCAAAAACATTCTTATTTATGTTTTTCAAAATTTGCGTTCTTGTAATATATACATATGTATGTAAGTACTAAGCTTTGGGAATAAAGAATACTTTGTTTGAGGTTGCGCATACGTCACGTAGAGCTGTCGGGCAGTAGCCTTAAGAGTCAACAACTTGTATACTTTCGCAACATGTTGCAATAAAGAGTTGTTGTAACACCTAAAACTAATCGAGATATATGTATTAAATATATACATATACATATATAAATGATCAGGCCCACGAGACGAAATCCGGTTGACTGTTGTCCGTCCGTCCGTGCAAGCGATAACTTGAGTAAAAATTGAGATATCTTAATAAAACTAGGTTTAGCATTCTTTAGTTCTCAAGAGAGGTTTGTATTGCAAATGGGTGTAATAGGATCCTTTCCATGCCCACAAAATACCGTTAATCGAAAGCGTAATGACCAAGCTTCGAATATAAAACTGTTATTCGGTACAGGTTTCCTTCGATAAATCGGATACAAGTCTTTCTCCAGGACCGCACCAAGTACCTTGGGGTAGTCTTGGACAGCAAACTGATGAGGAAGCTCAATGTGGTGGAAAGAGTGGGGTAGATATTATAAGATCAATTCTGCTCTACGGTGCAGCTGTATGGTGAACAGGCGTAACAGGAGCTTTAAGAACCAAATTCCAACGGCGGCTCTTGAACTGGTACTAAACCTGCCCCCTATAAATCTCTTCGCTACATTTATACGGATGGCTCGAAAATAGAGGATGGAGTTAGTGGCCTTTCAAGTTAACGGACCACTAAAGTAAAATAAAAAACAATGAAATAGTGGACGAGATTGCCAAGAATGGTGTACGGCTAATACCCGTAGCATGGTAAAGAAAATAAAAACATGATGGAACGAGCCACCTGTGTGCAACTGCAAAAGTTGTGTGCAAAACGGTAGACAAAATTCCTTTTGGCACTCGATAGAAGGTCACTGGTCACTGTCTGGTGGCGACACACGCGAGCCGAATGGTGCTAACAGATCGATAAGACTGCAAGAAATGTCTAGAGCAAGGCACTAGGGAAACATTGGAGCATCTCTTGTGCACTTGTCCCGCATTGACAAGACTACGCTGAAAGTTTCTGGAGTTCCCATGCTAAAGAGTGATTTTTTAAGAGCTTGATAACTTTTAAAAAAAAAAAAACGCATAAAATTTGCAAAATCTCATCGGTTCTTTATTTGAAACGTTAGATTGGTTCATGACATTTACTTTTTGAAGATAATTTCATTTAAATGTTGACCGCGGCTGCGTCTTAGGTGGTCCATTCGGAAAGTCCAATTTTGGGCAACTTTTTCGAGCATTTCGGCCGGAATAGCCCGAATTTCTTCGGAAATGTTGTCTTCCAAAGCTGGAATAGTTGCTGGCTTATTTCTGTAGACTTTAGACTTGACGTAGCCCCACAAAAAATAGTCTAAAGGCGTTAAATCGCATGATCTTGGTGGCCAACTTACGGGTCCATTTCTTGAGATGAATTGTTGTCCGAAGTTTTCCCTCAAAATGGCCATAGAATCGCGAGCTGTGTGGCATGTAGCGCCATCTTGTTGAAACCACATGTCAACCAAGTTCAGTTCTTCCATTTTTGGCAACAAAAAGTTTGTTAGCATCGAACGATAGCGATCGCCATTCACCGTAACGTTGCGTCCAACAGCATCTTTGAAAAAATACGGTCCAATGATTCCACCAGCGTACAAACCACATCAAACAGTGCATTTTTCGGGATGCATGGGCAGTTCTTGAACGGCTTCTGGTGGCTCTTCACCCCAAATGCGGCAATTTTGCTTATTTACGTAGCCATTCAACCAGAAATGAGCCTCATCGCTGAACAAAATTTGTCGATAAAACACATTTCGAACCGAACACTGATTTTGGTAATAAAATTCAATGATTTGCAAGCGTTGCTCGTTAGTAAGTCTATTCATGATGAAATGTCAAAGCATACTGAGCATCTTTCTCTTTGACACCATGTCTGAAATCCCACGTGATCTGTCAAATACTAATGCATGAAAATCCTAACCTCAAAAAAATCACCCGTTATGATACACTGGAGGAGGTATCGATAGTAAGGCCACATAGTCTGTTAAAATTTGCGTCAAACGCAGGTTGTTGGCCTATCAGACTAACCTAAACTATTCGGTACAGTTATTAAAGTGAAGGATTTGCGGTTTAAAAACATTAGGTATAATAAAAGATTATGCTGAAAACTACTTGTAGTGCGTTAATTAGTAAATGCGTTATAGACAGTATTTAAGTTCTATACCCGAGATCATATGGAAGCCGGATCAAAATTGTACAAGAGAATCCTATATTTCAGAAAATATTGGCCCGATTTCAACGATTTTTTCTATTTCTATAAGTAAGATCTAATAGCCCTCTATGTACCTATTGATTTATTTCTGTTAATATAATTTTTAAAAGGTCCACGATCAAATACTGGCTTCTTGAGTGTTTTTATGTCGGCAATAAATATATTTGGATGTTTGACAATGTTACCGTGAGATGAATACTTTTATTTTTAGAAATATATTAAATATATAATAATACTTTTATAATTCGTACATGGTTTCTCGACTGATTTTACGGAACATGGTTTATGGAGTGGATGCCATGTTAACAGCTTACTTGGTTTATGCGGTGCTATGGAGCATTTGTGATAAAATTGTTGTAGGAAATTGACAAAAATTACCTTCTGTGTACTAATTATGTGCATGTGTTTTCACTTCCTCATTTTTTCTATATTCTATTTAGTCAACAATAATAGAGTAGAGAGAGCAATAAACGCGGCGACGGTCACGGTCAAACGCAGATGTACTCAATTACAATACCTCCAGCTGCTAACCTCACAACCGCTGGCAATGATAAAGTAATTTCCATCGTTGTACTGTCTCGTATCTTCTGGGTTGTAAACAAATTGTCTGCGATTCTGATGATGATAATATGTATGTAACTATTACCGGGAGCAATCAGTAAATATTTTTACGAGTCTCTTTATGAACTAAGTTTTGTTTTATTTGAATTGAGTAGCGAGGTCACAGTAATAAAAATATAAAAAATTTAACTAACAGTGTGCATTTTTGGTCAACAACACTATTCAGTTTAGGGTTATTAAACATGATCAATTAAGACTGAACAGAATACATCTTCTTTTACGTCTTCTTAATTGGATACCTACACATAGATGGAAGCGCGATCCTCCTAAGTGAGTGCGAAAAGAAGGAGGTTTAGAATTGCTCTAAAGGTTTTGGCGATTTGTTACGACACACTGCATCCAAAATTCAAATTTTGTTTCATTTTAGATGTCGATATATGCTATATGTAAGCACTGTATTAAAGATCGAAGAATAACAAATGTTACCTTCGGCTTAACCGAAGCTATAATATTTTATATTTGTGGGAGGATGGAGTCATATGTAGAAGTTCACGCAAGTGAGGAAAGTTCTCTGATCGCCATTCACTTGGGAGTGGCCAGAAACGATTCTTTTACATATGACTCAAGCAGCTCACGACTTTGACCAAGTATCCTCTGGGTAGCCTAAGAACATCCGTTTGAAGGCGAGCTAACGTGAGAAGGCGAAATATCCCCTACATAGGGTTGTGCGCTGGGTTTGGGACCCGCCACGTAAAAAAAACAACCCCAGCGAATAGCAACAACCAGCCTCGGATGAGAGACCCCCCTTTTGATGACGACCATGGAAAACGAAATAAGGACTACGAATTGAGGGCATGCACCTGGAATGTCCGGTCCCTTAATTGGGAAGGTGCCGCTGCCCAGCTGGTTGATGTCCTCGTGAAAATAAAGGCTGACATCACCGCCGTCCAAGAAATGCGATGGACGGGACAAGGACAAAGACGAGTAGGTCCTTGTGGCATTTACTACAGTGGCCATATAAAGGAGCGCAAGTTTGGTGTTGGATTCGTGGTGGGAGAGAGACTCCATCGCCGAGTACTATCATTCACTCCGGTGAATGAACGTCTAGCCACAATCCGCATCAAAGCGAGGTTCTTCAACATATCGCTGATTTGCGCCCACGCCCCGACGGAAGAGAAGGACGATGTGACCAAAGATGACTTTTATGAGCGCTTGGAGCTCGCTTATGAGAGCTGCCCCCGCCACGATGTCAAAATCGTGCTTGGCGACTTCAACGCCAGGGTGGGCAAAGAAGGTATCTTTGGCACTACGGTCGGTAAATTCAGCCTCCACGAGGAAACATCCCCAAATGGGTTGAGGCTGATCGACTTCGCCGGGGCCCGAAATATGGTTATCTGTAGTACTAGATTCCAGCATAAGAAGATTCATCAAGCTACCTGGCTGTCTCCGGATCGAAAAACTACCAACCAGATCGATCATGTTGTGATAGACGGAAGACACGTCTCCAGTGTTTTAGATGTGCGTGCGCTCCGAGGTCCTAACATCGACTCGGACCACTATCTTGTTGCAGCTAAGATTCGCACCCGCCTCTGTGCAGCAAAAAACGCACGCCAACAAACACAAGGAAGGTTCGACGTCGAGAAGCTGCAATCACAACAGACAGCCGAGCGATTTTCTACTCGGCTTGCACTCCTGCTCTCTGAGAGCACTCGTCAACAACTCGGTATAAGGGAACTGTGGGACGGCATTTCACACTCCTTACGTACAGCTGCAACCGAAACCATTGGTTTTCGGAAGGTGCAAAAGAACAGCTGGTACGACGAGGAGTGCCGTGTCGCAGCGGAGAGAAAACAGGCTGCCTACCTCGCAACGTTACGATCGACCACAACACGTGCGGGATGGGATAGATACCGAGAGCTGAAGAGGGAAGCGAGACGCATTTGTAGACAGAAAAAGAAAGAGGCCGAAATGCGTGAGTACGAAGAGCTTGATAAGCTGGCCGACAGGGGTAATGCTCGAAAATTCTACCAAAAGATGCGGCGGCTTACAGAAGGTTTCAAGACCGGAGCATACTCCTGTAGAACCCCCCAAGGTGATCTAGTCACCGATGCCCAGAGCATACTTAAATTATGGAGGGAACACTTCTCCAGCCTGCTGAATGGCAGTGAACACACAAGGACAGGAGAAGACGAACCCGATTCCCCAATCGATGACGATGGAAAAGACGTTCCATTGCCCGACCAAGAAGAAGTTCGAATAGCAATTACCCGCCTGAAGAACAACAAAGCGGCGGGGGCGGATGGATTGCCAGCCGAGCTATTCAAACACGGCGGCGAAGAACTGATAAGGAGCATGCATCAGCTTCTTTGTAAAATATGGTCGGACGAAAGCATGCCCAACGATTGGAATTTAAGTGTGCTATTCCCAATCCATAAAAAAGGAGACCCCACAATCTGCGCCAACTACCGCGGGATTAGCCTCCTTAATATCGCGTATAAGGTTCTATCGAGCGTATTGTGTGAAAGATTAAAGCCCACCGTCAACAAACTGATTGGACCTTATCAGTGTGGCTTCAGACCTGGTAAATCAACAACCGACCAGATATTCACCATGCGCCAAATCTTGGAAAAGACCCGTGAAAGGAGAATCGACACACATCACCTCTTCGTCGATTTTAAAGCTGCTTTCGACAGTACGAAAAGGAGCTGCCTTTATGCCGCAATGTCTGAATTTGGTATCCCCGCAAAACTAATACGGCTGTGTAAACTGACATTGAGCGGGACCAAAAGCTCCGTCAGGATCGGGAAGGATCCAAATTCGATACCAAACGAGGTTTCAGACAAGGCGACTCCCTATCGTGCGATTTCTTCAATCTGCTGCTGGAGAAAATAGTTCGAGCTGCAGAACTTAATCGAGCAGGTACAATCTTTTATAAGAGTGTACAGCTGCTGGCGTATGCCGATGATATTGATACGCTGGCTAGGTCATGTTGTCCGAATGGACGAAAACACTCCAGCTCTGAAAGTATTCGACGCTGTACCCGCCGGGGGAAGCAGAGGAAGAAGAAGACCTCCACTCCGTTGGAAGGACCAAGTGGAGAAGGACCTGGCTTCGCTTGGAATATCCAATTGGCGCCACGTAGCGAAGAGAAGAAACGACTGGCGCGCTGTTGTTGACTCGGCTATAATCGCGTAAGCGGTGTCTACGCCAGTAAAGAAGAAGATAATATTTTTCACAGTTACATTTTTATAGTAACAACGGGTATAAAAAGATATTTATTCTGATTTTGATCGGCCATTTGGATGGAAGCTATAAGCCTTGTAGCGATGTCTTGAAAAATAATCTTTGGCAAATTTCGTGAAGATAAATAAAAAGGTTGTCAAACAAAAAACATTTTCCATACAGACCGTTAATGAAAAGCTGAGAGACTAATACAAGTGCATATATAATATACGAGTATTGTACAAACGGACATGACTAAACGACTCAGCTGTCACGTTGACCACGTATATACTATATATCATGTCATAAACATCATGACAAACTTAATAAGCCCTGTATAATTATTAAGTAACGGAATCATGTGTAAAATTTGCAAAAAAAACGATGTACATTGCGCCTTTGTGAAAAAATAAACACATAAATGAGTTCTTAAATGCTCTTTTGGAAGTTACAGCTAAAGAACAGAATTTTGAGCAAAGTTGGCTGAGGTCCTTTGAATATGCCATATCAGAATGCTAATGTTTTAAGAGAAAAGAAAGAAAGAGTTTAAAAATTGAGCTCTATTTTTAATTAAATTTATTTTTCTTCAGTTGAACCAACTTCTTGCAGAAAAAACGCTTCTCTAATGTATTCCACAACCGTTTTCAAAGTTGTATTATATGCCCAGCCGTCATTCATATGAAATATTTGCAAGTAGGGAAAAATAGGTTCGCGTGTTGCCGAACATTCAATATGTACTCTCACAATTTTCAAAGGTCAAAGCCGTGGGAATATTTTTAGGTATTGGCGAAACTTTACATCTAAAAGTGTGACGAAAGAGTTAAATATTGTATTTATTATTCGAGGAAAGCGTGAAAGGATTATAATCATATTTGGTATCTAACCTACGTTATAGGCCGTATAATCACTTAGCCTGATATTAAATTTTAAATTCATTAAAATTAATCTCACTAACACAAATTCTTGCTTAATTTAACTGAGATATCTTCTATTGAGATCCATCTTCCAAAGTGATGAAATTTAAAATATTGAGTATAAGATGAAAAAGTAAATGCTTTTAAATGTTTATATTAATGGTTTCCGTTTAAATTGATTTCATTCATATTCAGCAAATTGTAATAAAGTTCTTCAGTTAAAGGTTCAGCTACAGTTCAGATTAAAATAACATTAAACTTCATTGACATTTATTACTTGAAAATTATCTTCGGTACTTGTTCAATTTGTTGAGTGTTTGGCCAAAATTTAACACAAATGCGTTAAAATTTTTGTAAAATAAAACACTACTGAGGTCGACTGATAAAAACAGCTGCTGTAAACACACTGGCTGACAGATCGGGCTAATTTTTGGCATCATAATTAAGTTATACCAACCCAGAAAAAAATATTTACCTGTCTTTTCCATGTAAGGGGGAGGGGGGGGATGAGAGGGGGGAAATTCCCGATACTTTTTTGAAAGAATGTATTTGGTCACCGTAGTGTTCTTTAAATAAATCCATTGATTGATGCGATGTGTGAGAAATGGCGTCATCTTGTTAAAACCAAATGTTTGATGTTTAGGCATCAAAAAGTGGGTTATCAAGGCGCGATAACGGTTGCCATTGAGGGTTATGTTCTCACCGGCTTCATTTTTCAAGAAATACCACCAAATCGTTGTTTTTTCTGGATGAAATAGCAACTCTTGAATATCTACAGGTTGCTCTCTGTCGAAAATGCAGCATTTTTGCATGTTTACATAACCAATGAGTCAGAAATGGGCCTCATCCCTGAACAAAATTTTGCTCGAAAACGTCGGATCTTCTGGAACTTTTCAAGAACACATAGGCGAAGCAATGTGGCTTGGGAAGGTTAAGTGGCTTGGTAAGGTTAAGTGGCATCAGTTCTTGCACAAAATGTATTTTGTACGCTTTCAATTTAAGATCTCGACGTAAAATGGGTCAAGTCGTTCCATACGTCAATCCGAGATGCTGCGAACGGCGCCGAATCGACCCTCTACGGTCTTCGTATACACTCTCAGCTACGGCTGTTATATTTTCTTCACTCCGTGCTGAACGTTAACTATTCGGTCGAATGTTATCCAATATACTGGGTCTCAAGACGCCAATTACGTTGAACGTAAATTTTCGTAATTAAGTTGAACGATTTGTAACGTTTTTCAGGCGAGAGTCTTTAACTGACGAAATGATCTGACGAGAACTGTCAAAAAAGGCTATTGAGAAAAGTTCTTATACTTGGATCGCCCATTATATCTCAAACAGAGACCTGTATTTAGGGTATAAAGTCGGATTTAAGACTTGTGGTATTCAGTATCGGAGGGCTTGGGAGTTTATTATCCGACTTCAGCCATTACTTTTTTGATGTCTTAGTTAGAGTTTTTTATATGTACAGGATTACTAACAACCATGTAATAAATATCCTAGAAAAACTTTAGTTTACCTAACCGCGGCTAAATGTCAGCTAGTCAGTAATTATATCATGCACACCTGGCGAGTTACCACAATAACTAGCATTGTCATTGTTTTATTCAGTGACAACTTAGCACACTAGTGACCTACTCCTTCCTTAGGCAATGAAGAAAATCAATAGCAGTTTTTCTTAAGGGTGCCGCCGGGTAGATCTATATATGACATTGATTTTTGTTGTTTTGTAGGTGTATAAATTATAAACTACTAAAAGCGTTATAAATGATGATAATATAGTATATATACAAATATCGATTACATACATTTTTAAATGTGTATGGAGTAGTAAGGATACAGTTCTCATATAAAATATAATAAATATTTATGTTGTGAAATATATTCTAAGAAGAAACAATAACACAAATAATCGATCTTCAACCGATTTTTTATAACTTTTTTCATTAATAGAAATGCTGTTGTTAACTCGCCTATAATCGCATAAGCGGTGTCTACGTCAGTAAAGAAAAAGAATGGAAATATTAAAAGGGATCCATAAAAGTTACGCGAGTTTAGAATAGTATAAATATAGATTACATAAACCGATTTTTTTGTTCACTAAACTATTTATATCGTCCTACGAGTTTCATTGTAAGTAATGGTCGCGACCTTATACTTTCCTTATCCCTATGTACACAACAATTTGTCTAGCTTGTGACATGTGAGTTGGCGTCATCGTCATGTTTACATTTCAATCGATACTATTCTATTAGACTTATTGTAGCACATCGAGAAGACACAAAACAGAATTTATAACAATTTATTTATTAATGTACGTCAATGACTTTGCCATAAAACAATCACCTTTTGGATACTCAAAGGTACTTATGTTCTTTAAGGACATTTATGGCTGAAATTTATAGCAACGCTGTGGGAAACAGAGGCAGAAAAAGACCTCTACTCCGTTGGAAAGACTAGGTGAAGAAGGGCCTGACCTCACTTGGAATCTCCAACTGTCTGTATGCCGTTGGTAAAACGCCTTTTTTCATTGCTACAAAATATGAAATGCAAAAAAGCACAATTTCGCGAATAATAAGAAAATCGTTACAACAAAAGAAGTTTTTGTTATACACCGAGATGGTCGCGTACGCAAAACGAGCCAAAGGACAGACAATTCAATAGTTCAACTGGCGAAAAAAATCCTGAAATTTAATCATTACAAATAATTAAAGATTTAAATATGCAAATATCCATAAAGAGTAAAAGCTTCCCTAAGAGGTGGTCGTCTCTCGTACAAACCGATAGTTTCGGTAAAAAATAAGGCAAGCGTTTGGAATTCGCTAAAGAGCATCTAAGTTGCCCAATTAGTAAATGGAAAACGGTTCTTTTCAGTCATGAGTCAAAGTTTAACTTAATAGGCAGTGATGGAATGTCTTATGTGCGAAGGCCAGTAAATAAAAGATATAATCCCCGTTATTGCAAGAAAGCAGTTAAGCATAGTGGAGGTCATATAATGATGTAGGGCTGCTTTTCTGCTAACGGAATTGAGCCATTATATAAGATTAATGGGATTATGGATCAATACGACTTCAATTGTATTTTAGAGAGTGTAATGTTGCCCTATGTTTGGTGGGAAATGCCATGCTGTTGAGATTTCCAACTGGACAATGACCTAAAGCACACGGCTAAAGTAGTATCAAGTTTTGGTTTGAACCAAACAGCGTTAAAGTTATGGAAAGGCCAACACAGCCCTCAGATCTCAACCCTATTAAGAACTTAACGGAACTGGTTAACAGGTGTTTAGATTGGACTGAACTTTTTAAAAGACTTCAAGTAGCTTGGAAATCGATTCTGATGAAAATCATAAATAATTTCATTGCCTCAATGCCGAGATGTGCGGAAGTGATAAAAAATTATGGATTTGGAACAAAATATTAGTAAAACCTATTATTTACCTTTGTTTTCAAGAAGTTGCCTATGTTTTGTCCACGTAAGTTAAGAGCGGAAATCAAAATGGTATTCTTATTTCTTTTTTTATGAATGAAAATTTTTGATCAAAAACGTTAAATAAAAGTAAAAATACCAAATTTTAATAATTTCATATTCAATCGGCAGTCTACAAACGTTATTGGTAAAATATATACACTTTTTCTAAACTAATGTATTAGTTACATATGTTATGGCCACCACTGTATATATACATATATAATCAGGAAGACAATGCGAGTTCAAGTCTGGGTGAGTGTCTGTCTGTCCGTCCGCGCAAGCTGTAACTTGATTAAAAATGAAGACTTCTTGATCATCCTTGGAAAAAAAATTAAAGCATGTTCGTAATCGGACCACTGCCCGCCCATAAAACGCCATTAACCGATAATTTATAAAGTGCCATAAATAAGGACTAAAATATGTAAGTATAAAAGTCTAAAGCCACAATAGCTAAATTACTTAAGCACTCCTACCGATACTGAAAAAATTGTTGACATCAGACATCAAATTTTACACCCGAGATGGACGGGAAGCGCGGTAAAAATGGACGATGGGATTGACACTGCCCCCTTTTTGGTGAAATCATACATCTGACCGACCGATTTCGACTACATTTAGTACGTGGTATTCTTCTCAGATTCCTATATGACAGTGCCAAAATGCGCGAAATCGGACTAAAACCTCGCCAGCTTTTGACATAGCACAATTTTAAATTCCACTTGATTCTTTCACTTTCCACACATAGAAATAAGCAATTGATATAACTGGATAAAACTTTGCACTAATACTTAATTCTTTTGAAGTGTCCCACCTTGTGAGCAAAACTTGTCCACATGCAAACAAGACTATTCAAGCCCTCAAATAAAATGGATGAAATCAAGGCAATGTTTCCACCAGTCCCCATATATCAAATATGTGGATTTACAAACATTCCCTTGTCTTTCCATCTTATATATTGGTCAATGTAAGAGTTTTCTACCTAAGCTTTCTCAAAATCTTTAGATCTTATATTATGACTAATATAAATCTTCTTCATTCCATTCCCTTGTCATTTAAATGTGTGGCACTAAAAATAAAACCCTATTATTAAGGAAATTAAATATTTCTGAACTCATTTACTTTCCTGAAGCACTTGTCCATTTAGCTAATTCCTTTTCGCTGCCGTTCTCTAACGCCATTATTGTATGTCAGCGCTGCTCAAATCAAATCTTAGCATTGTAATTAAATTCCATTGTGTTGCGGGAAGACTTGGTTCATTCGCCTGGATAGCATGAAATCGCTTTGGGTTGCTCGTACAATAACACGAGAACAAGCAAGGAAAAAATAATAAAAGTACTTTTATTCGTATATTCAGTCTTTTCTAACTTTGCCTTCCTTCATTGACTGTGCGCCTTTTCTACTTTTATTCTTCGCAATTTTTTTCATCGTCCTGTACGTATTCATATCACCGAACACTCGAATTACATGTATGACCTCCACGCTTTTATCGCCCCGTTTTGTTTCGTTTAATGTTACCCATTTACTTATGGTGTGTGGCTCTTCAACTCGAGTGTTCTTATTCGCAAGTATGTATCTGTTATATCTGTACAGTCGTCTCCACCCCCACCTTTTCTGCTCACATTTAGGTAGGTGCTTATCCTACTTGTATGAATATTGGTCAATCCCGCTTCATTAGTAAGCGCTAATAAATAGTTGCTTAGCGCTACCAGACATTTTGCGGTATTTCATTTAAATGTCTTGTGAAGTTTTAATTAACTTTTGTAACGCAAAAACTCATTTTAGATTTTGTTATTACCGTTAGTACGTGTAGCTTATGAGTATAAATATGTAAGAATATGGTCAAAACATTAAACAATCCTTATAAAAAAATGAAACTATAGTTATTTTTGTGATTCGTTTTTTGTGAGGCTGTTATTTTAATCCAGTTGTATAGGGCCTGATCTTTACGTAATAATCACTTGCCCGGTCTAAAAAGCCTGACTAGTGATGGAATCTTCGAGGGTCATCGATCTCGTAACAAATTTGATGACTGAAGCCTAACTTTGGCGATGAAAAAGGCATCTGCGAAAATAAAAAATAATGACTTATATACAATACTCTAAAATTGTTAAATGAAGCGGCTTTTCAAAGTTGAACTCTTAATTACGCTGAATAGGGGAACACGGAAATTGTTAATACGTTTAGGTTAGATTATGATATCGAATATATATCTAACTTGAACAGCTTAGAACGCCGGTTTATTGTGGTACCTAAAACTCGTAGATCATAATACCATCACAAATCGACAAAGCGCTTTGAGTCTTGAGGCCGGGATCCAACTCGGTCCCATTCTGATGTGAGTGGGGCAAGTGTTACCCTTCTTGGCCGCACATCGGCTTTTGGGAGGGAAAGAAATAATTGATTCAAGCGAAATTTCTAGGGTTTTTGTTGCGTATGTATATTAAACATCATTCACAAATTTTTTGGATACGAAACTTTTGACATTCTGCCTTTGGGAAGCAATTGCCCGATGCATTTCGCATGTGCATTTTTTCGGACGGCGGGCAGGATGCAGGTCGCAATTTCTATCGGAAAAAAAAATTCAAAGAGATTCATATTTTTAAATAATTTATCTTCCAGTTAAACTAAGAACATTCCAAAAAACAATGTAAAATTTTACAAATTTATTAAAAATTGAAAAAAATCAATTTATTTTATTCAAAATAATCTCATTCTGTTTCAATACAGCTTTTTGCAAGATGCAAAAGCATGCTGAACGAGTGTCTTATCTCGTTGGCCGGTATGGCCGCCAGTATGCCGGTGCAAGCCTTTTGAATGGCCTCTACGTCTGCATAACGCTTTCCTTTCATGGGAAAATGCAGTTTTTCGAAAAGGAAAAAGTCGCACGGTGCCATATCAGGTGAATACGGGGAGTGGTTAATGGTTAAAATGTGATTTTTGGCCAAATAATCGGTCACAAGCGCCGATCGATGAGACGGCGCATTATCGTGCAACAAATACCAACTTTAATCTTCGCGATATTTGGGCCGAACACGTCGAATACGGTGCACCAAATGCGATAAATCGATGTTTTGGAGATGTTCAATTCCATTTCCATGAATTTCAATGACGATTTCGGCTGATGTTTGATGAATTCACGCACAGTTTTGATGGAATTTCCGGTGATCACGGACTTTGATTGGCCTACATGTTGATCGTCATTTACGAGTATGTCCTCACGACTTATTTGATAACGTTCAAACCACTTGCGCACTCTGCTACGGGATAAGCAATTATCGTCATAAACTTGAAACGTTTTGGTAAAAGTTTTTCCAATTTTAAAATAAAATTTAACGTTGGCTCTTTGTTCGAACCTCATTTTTGCATCAATAACACAAACACACTGATACTTAAAACGCAATAACTTTACTTCCAATCATGAAATGTCATGAAATTCTCATTGGACAATCGACGAAGAAGAAGATTGAAGATTCTAACGCATAGATGGCGCCACAAGGAGCACTAGGTTCGAAAAGTCCTGTTTACTTTGGAATGCTCCTTGTGTGTTGCACATAACGTTGCCATATATCATAATAAAATGTTATAGAAGTTAAGCATTGACTGTGAAACGCAAACGACTACTATTAGTACTATTATCGATACGTTTTGTTTACTTCAATGGGTATAGTTATAACGGTAGATCCAAGAAAAGGTTCTTTTTTCAATAGCCTTCTTTGGCAGATCAGGCGTGAGACATGTTGAATCATGTCATGTTTTTTTGTTGAGCATTGTTCAGCATTTGATCATGGAAGGACTTACGCTTGAACAACGTTTACAAATCGTTCAACTTTATAACGAAAATTAACGTTCTGTAAGGAATGTGTTTCACGGTCTTCGCAAAACTTATAGTCAACAAAATCAGTCTACTGGGCGTACTATTCCCAAAACCATCACCCTTATTGAAACCAAGCACTCACTATAAGTGAAGCCTTCCTAAGAGACTTTACTTCGCTCCTTGACTGTTTGAGAAGTTCTAAGAAGATCTGATGAGGTCCATTTCTGGCTCAATAGGTAGATAAACAAGCATTTTCGACGAAGAGCTACCTGAAGTGATCCAAAAGCTGTCATATCATTCAGAAAAACAGGGGTTTGGTGTGGTTTGAGAGCCGGTGGAATCATCGATTCATATTTCTTAAAAAAAGAAGCCGGTGAGACCATAACTGTCAATGGAAACCGTTAGCGCGCCTTGATAACCGCCTATTTGATGCCTGAAATCGAAGCTTGTGATCTCGGCGATATTTGTATTTTTCCTGTGGGGATGTAAAGTCTAAAGTCTAATCGGATTAAGACCTTGGAGAAAAACATCACCCGTGTCATTCGCCAGTTACCAGTCGAAATGCTCTAGCCGTGGAATTTGAGGCGTAGCCGGGGCCAACATTTGGAAGGGCTAACCTTCAAAAAATAAATGCCAAAGAATGTTCTTTCGAATGATAATAAATATTCCCCATTAAATTTTAAGTTCATGTGTGTTTTCTTTAAAAAAGTAGGGAATCTCGAAATGGATCACCCTCTTTATCGAAACTTTTTCTAATATAAGTACGTATCGTTAGTAATATTTATTGAAAGTACCAATTCCGAGCACTATTATCTATATGAATTTGGCTTTTAACTTTAACTCAAAATATTGTGATATCTGAGTATGTACCGTTATAGTTAAGTGTTATTTTCAAAATAAGAATTGTTTAATCTAAACTCACCGAGAATGGCACGCAAATGTCCCTCCAATGTTTGCAATATCGTCTGCTTGATCTCCTTAACGCTCTTGCCCAGAAACTGTTCGCTGGCGGTGCCCAATAATTCGTCAGCCTGATGGTGAAAATAATACACGTTCATCATCTGCGCGCAGGCAGAATGTTGTTGTTGTTGATGTTGAAAGGAGATATGTGGATGAGTAAGGGTGTTGGTTGGTTTTTGGTTGTTTGATTGATTGGTATTTGTTGTTGGTTTTGTTGGTTGGTGGTGGTTTATGATGAAGTTTTTAGATGGTTGAATACGTTTTTGTTTTTTTTTTTTGGTTTTTATTTTTGATTATAATTTTGTTGGTAACAGCAAAAGAGAGAGAAGAAAAAAGAAAAGAACATTTAAAAGCTGAACAACGGTAATTTTAAAAGTAAAACAACAAATTACTATACAACAATTTATTACTATAAGTTAATATAGAACTATAAATACACAAAATTAGATTGATTACGTAACAATTTTAGTATCGAATGACAAATGTGAGTATTTTTTTTCTAAATGAGAAGCACCAATTGAACGACGCAATGAGACTTTTACAAATGACCTTTATGAATGGATATACAAAAAAAAACAGCCATTTCGTCATAAATGACAACAATAACAATTTATTATTACCATATTTACATACAATAACAACAATGCATAGAGATATATGAATTATATTAAATGTGATTTGGATTTTTACAAATGCAGATGAGATTGCCAATAATATTCGATGCAGTTGGCGGCAAGCATCCTTACAGCATATACACTAGGCATCAAATGAAAGTAACTATAAATGAAATATGTATATACTGGCAACCTCAGATCATTCATTTACTTCCTACATTCTCGCTTGAGAATAAATTCATAAAGCATTTTATGTAGATGTACCGTTATGTAAATAAAAGGTTGGAGTAATATTTGTACTTATTATTTAGACGCAAATAATACTCGTATTTACTCCATCGAGAGTGATTAGTCTTCGCTGGAGTGCCTATGAGTGCACTTCAAATGAAAGTATAATTTTAGTTTCGGTTCATTTCTTCCAAGGTAAAACTGAATTTTACTACAGATTTAATACATTTGTATTTATTAAGGGAATCTCTGTTATGGTGAAAAAATATAAAAAATATAAAAAAATTGAAGAGAATCGGATCTTAATTGTAGAAGATGGGTGAAACTTATCAAAACATATATGAAAAATATTCCATTTCTATCAGAGAGGCAAGAAGAAAGATTTTTGAATACTCCAAGAGAAGGAAGACACGCAAGACTCAATACGGTGGAGGTACAAAGTCCAAAATTTCTACACACGCTGAACGACTTGTACGAAGAAAAGCTCCTGAAAACCCTGAAATTTCATAGAGGGAGTTGATTGGAAGTTTTGGTTTGTATGTTTTCATTAGTACAATGAAAAGAAAACTACAAACATTTGGTTTTAAAAACTCTGTCGCAAAAAATGACCTATGTTTTCCATTCCGAGTAGGAAAAAAGGACTAGAATTTGCAAAATAATATCCAAATGTGGCAACTATATTTTGATATAAAGTAATTCAAATTCGAGCTAAGGAATTAAACAACATGCAAGGAAATGTGGTGTAAACCTTCTGATCGCTTAAAACCACAGTGCATACAATCATCAGTTAAGCATGGAGTGTGTTCTGTCATGGTTTGGGGCTATTTCTCACAATTTGGTGTAGGTAGTGTATTTAAAATCGATGAACGAATGACGGGTGCTGAAATTTTGAAAATAAATGCGGAACAAGTGAACTTGTGGTCGTTTATCTTCCAATAAGATAACGACCCTCAACGCACATTTCGCCTGACTACTCGCTTTTTTTGAAGAATGCTTAAAGAAAAACTGGCCTGGCCATCGTATTTAAATCCAAATATGTGGTTTATTTTTCATTCCAAAATACCAAAAAGCAGCTGTACAAACTTGGAATAATTTTTCTTAGAGACGTAGCGTCAACTTGACATTATTCCAATCAAAATATATGAAAATTTGGTTCGAGGCATGCCAAAACGTCTTCGTGCAGGAATTCAAAATAAAGAAGGCAATATTAATTACTAAATTTACTTTTATACCAAACGTTTTGTTTTCAAAATTTAAACTTTCATTTGACCACTTTTGTTTAAGAGTCCTTTTTTAAAGTATAACAAAATGTTTTTCTTTCTATTCCGGGGAAAAAATATATTAATTTATAATTTTTTACTTAAATACCTATGTAAATGTCATATTAATGTATGAATTATTAATTGTTTATTTTAATAAAACTGCATTGAAATAACGTCTGTGAAATTTATACTTTCATTTGATGCCTAGTGTAGTGTAGCTAGACATAGCATGTTTGCAATTCTCAGCGAGCAGTGCGCAATATTTATTAGTTGTAAATTATTGTCTATGTAGGGAAGAAGTGTAAAACGCTCCTCTAATACAGAGGCGTTGGCCGGTTCTGCTACAATGGTACTGCTCAATTCAATCTTCTGACCTCAACCCTATTGAAAACCTTTGGACTCATATAAAAAAATGTAGAATGGAACACCCAATGGAACTGTGAACAAAAATAGTAAGACTTTTTATTTTAATTTTGTCGAAATATTTTTTTTAGGTTGGTATGACTGTCACTGACATTTGTGCTAAATGTCACATCAAAAGAATCATTAGTGTTTAGTATTGGCCTTCGTGTATAATGATTTGTCGTGAGCAAGTGTTGATTATTCAAAGACGATCGAGAATGCTTTGAAGACGAAACATGACCAGGACGGTCATCAACATCAACTGAAGATCAACACGTCAATAAATTAAAGGAATTGATGATGGAAAATCGTTGATTAACAGGTCAGAAATCTTACTGGTATCGTTGGAATATCGGAAGGATCATAATTTTGAACCACCATTTTGAAAGATCATTTGGGACTAAGAAAAGTGAAACCACGATTGGTTCCAAAATCACGAAATTTTTTCGAAAAACAACGTCGTGTTAACGTCTGTGAAACAATGCTTTCCGACTACCAGGATGCCATGAAATAACCGATTTGGAAGGTCGAGCGGTCCCAGTACTTGCATTAGCTGTATTTTGTACTCTTTGAACTTGAGATCTCGACATAAAATACGCTAAGTCGTTCCATAAGTCAGTCCGAGTTGCTGCGAACGACGCCGAATACACTCTTCCCGGTGTTCTTGCACACTCTCAGCTACGGCTGCTATTTCTATTTTCTTCACCGCGTGCTAGACGTAGACTATTCGGTCGAATATTATCCAATAATTAATTTTGGGTGATGGTGTTACGAATAGTCCGCTCAGTAGACCGTTTATGTTGACCATAAGTTGAACAAGCGCTTGAAACACTTTTTTTTACAAAACTTGAATTTTTGTAATAAAGTTGAATGATTTTTAAACGTTGTTCAGACGAAGTACCAAACAATACTGAACATAAGTAACATGACAGCTCAACACGAATCACGTGATATTCTCTAAAAATGCTTTTGAAAAAAGTACCTCTACTTAGATCAACCGTTATCTTTTTATACCTTCCTTTTTTTAGAAATGCACCTGTGAAGGGTATTATAGCTTCTGTGCAGTCGAAATTAACGTGTATTCTTTTTATTATGTGATTATGTATTCGTTTGAATAATTTTTCTAGTTTCTTTGTCCGGTTTGTTTAACAAATTATCTAAAGATCCATTTAATAAGCTGTTGGTTGCCAATCAGTCACCTCTACAATGTGCCCTACAGAAATGTTGTTTTTCGTTTGATCTCTCGCCATAAACTTGAAAGAGTTAAACTATGACTTAGACATTTTTAAATTTGAGCTTAACGTACAAATTGAGCCCTATAGTAGTAGAATTCAGCGCAGTAGGCGGATTTTGTTTTGTTCTAAGCAAAATTGTAAATCTTCAGACAAACAAGTTTCATACTCTGGTTTTTGTTCAATTTCCCAGACGGGATAAGTTTACTTAAATATTGATTTAGCTATGTGAAACATCGTTAAATTTATGTAATTATTTGGTACTGAAATTATGCGACAGCGTTTTTTTAAGGGGTCAGTAGGGTAATCTTTAAAAAAAAAAGGCCCATAAATAATAATATGCTCGCCGTTCGGAGCGCTCGTAGTGCACACCTCAAACTTTAAACGCGATTTTTTCAAAACTGGCGGACTTTTTTAAACTAGCGGACATGATTCCGGTCGAACTACTCAACCGATTTGCTTTTTTTTTCTTTTAATGTTCTCAAAACGCTTAGCCATCGTTCCTACTAGATTCATAATTTTTTATAATTTATTGACAATGTTATGACAAAAATTATGTAAAAAACATGGAAAAAAATTTAAAAAAAACGTTAATTACTTTTTTATTTATCAACATTTTTTCATGATTCTAGTAGGGACTATAACCATTCACGTATATTTTAAGAATAAATTGGGTTTTTGGGTTTGAGATGACCCAAATATGAGAAATCGTAACTGCCAGTGAAAAAAAACGCATCTCATTCACCCAGACATTTCTCCGACAGATGTCATCAAAAAATTCCGAAAAAATTTGTTTATACACTCCACGATATACCTCATGATATGTGAAAAAAGTTCTATTGTAGAATAAAAATTTCTATGAAAAAAATGTCAAAAAAACAGGCCAGATTACCCTACTGACCCCTTAATATACCTAAATGTTGAATTTTGAAATGGCGCTTTGTGCACGAAATAATTTTGTATGGGCGTAATCTTATGGCTCCCCCCATTGGTAGTTAAACACAATTTCTTTAAGATTAAGTAATAAAATAATGCATTATGAATGTGAACATGTTTATGTGATGATCTCAGAATAATTTACAACATTTTAATACAAAAATGTGCACAAATACATACAGAGCACGCAAGGATAACAAAAACAAAAAACGTTTCCTTCCAATTTCACATTAAAGTTTTAAAGCTGCATGAATCAGAAAACACATATATATATATATACATAATATGTTCAAAATAAATTATTAGAATAAAAATAAAATTGAAAAGAAAAGAAAATAGACATACCTTAATCAATTGAATTTTCATTAGCGCTCATTTGCTTTTTACTTGGAAATCAAAACACTCCAACGCTCATTTACCGATATGAAAATTAAAAATATAAATAAAATTAAAGTAAAAACTCTTTACTTGGAATGTGTATTTATTTAACGCAAAATAGATTAAGTAATTATTTTAAATATAAAATAAATATTTAGGGATAAACAAAATATTATCTTAAATAAATAGTATATCCAAATAGTATATATGAGTAGGTGTAGTATGTAGTATGTATTTAAGTATGTATATAATAATTGATTCTTTCAGAAGATGAGATTGATATTAGAAAAATGTACTTTGAGAAAGATATGGGAAAGTTCCGGACTACTTTTCAGTTCAAATATGAACCCTCATAAAGCGGAACAGCTGATCTTAGTTCGAAAATTCGAAATTACTTTGACCTTATTTACTTCATTGGTGGAGACTCTAATAGTGAAGTTTTAGAATTTTTTTATAATGGTATGAAAGATCTAATTTATACAACTTACCAAAAAGCAAAACGACTTACATTGAAAAAGAAAAATAAATCAATTTTTGGATCATAATGATGAAAGATTTAATTGACATTATAATGGTATAATACTGAACATTCTCGGCGCTTTATACAATTTTAAGCACACTTTGCCTTGATTTATAGCAAGGGGAATATATAAACATGTTCATAAAATAGCGGTCAGGGAAATGCTACCAATAGAACTTTTCTGGGCGTAAAGCACGAAATAAACTTTTTATAAAATAATATTAGGGGTATTCTCTTGCTCTTGCAAGATTGCAGATTGCAAAAATACTACACCGAAATATACAAGGGCACGAGAGCACCCATTGCAGAATCTAGTGATACATGAGCGACTGATTCAGTCAATTTATTGTAAATGACTATTGTGCATGCCTATTGTGAATTGGCGCACCTTCTGCATACATTTTTAACAAAGAAACTGTAACAAATCTTTGCAATTTAAATAAAAATTATAAAATCTATTTAAAACTTACGTTCCCCAACAATTTAACGTCAAAATATGACTTTATGTAAAATGGCAACTACAACAGGGTTGCAATTTTATTTTTGCGTGACATTGCACGCTAATATACACGGGTTTTGGTCTGACATATTTCACAGCCCTTGCAAATATTTTTCTGCGTGTGTTTGTTGTTGTGCCGTTGTAAATTTGCAATGCTTGCACCGTGCACCGGGTTTTGCAAGAGCAAGAGAATACCCCTATTGTTATAACTGATGATATTTATGAATAAAACTAAAATACCCCAATTTCATCTTCCCTCACTAAATGGTACAAGAATTTCTCTGTTTCTATCTATCTACTGGTTTCGAAAATTGAACTGGAAAATAAATATTCAAGCGAATTAAAGAGAAAAGCTACCCGTAGACAAACGTTAATGGCAGGAATGTAGGAAGGCTCTTTAAGCTCACTAGCAGGTCAACTTCAATTGTTCACAAATACGGTTCCCGGTCGCAGGAGCATTTTCAGCACAGAAAAAGCAGACGAGTTCGCCAAGGAGCCTCTATATGAATTCGAGGCAGAAATGAAAAAGTGCTAAATGCAAGAAGCAAAACAGATAAGCTCAAAATATGACAGGACAAACCTAATCTAACCCTAATGGAGTCCGTAGGGGCGGCACTCTTTCCTACCTACTTGGTAAAAAGAAGTATCATGTAAGGTTTGCAATTCTCAAGTAAAAAAAACTTTTTACACATTGCGAGAAAACTAAACTTAACTTCAGTAATTTAAATTTTTAACGCAACCCAATATCTAACATAAAGTTCCTTTAAAAATAATTACATTTATTCTAAGTCTACTGACTGGAGCAATATATAGAGTTTGGACAGATGGAACACCACAACGAAGTACGCTCTTTACGAAGAGCTGTAACTGGAGGTAAGAAAACTTAAACCAAATAAGTTATATGGACCAGACGGCAGACGCACTAAAGGTAATAGCCGAAAACTGCCCAAATGTTTAGCACCAGCCTCAAAGCCGGCTTTTTCAAGAAAAGTAGGAAAAGACATCATATCATATGAGGACTATAACAGAGACTCTGAAAACACAAACGATTATCAATTACCCCGCTGTAAGCTTTGACACCAAGCTTACCTACTGGGCACAAGTTCATAATTCGATATTTAAGATATATAAAAATATCACCCTAAAAATATTTTTCAAAATTCAAATTATTTTCGAAGTTATAGCCGTTTTAGTGTCGTGGCAATCGGATTGGTTTATCAGAAGACGAATCTTCAAAAGAGCTTTTCTCGAAACTACTTTTTTTGATGTGGTGGACATGACATCTTTAGTTCTACTTATCTGATTCCTTTGATCTTTGTTAAAAAATCTTTGTTATACTTGTCTTTATCTCTGCATCTCAAAAAATTGAGTACATTTTTTTTTAAGTCGACGCCATTTTGTGAATTTTTTTTTTCTTTCGCAAAGGCCAATTCGATAGCGACGTCTTTAAAAACTGGAGGGTAAAAATGTTTTTTACTTTTTATCATAGTTCGAAAAATGTTTTAATTTTAATTTAGACGTTTAGACCAAAAAACACCACTGAGGAAAAATAAAAGACGTCCATCGACTGACTAGTATTCAACAGAAAGAAAATGTGGAATGTTGAGGAAACAAGGAACAAGGAAAGATTGAATGAAAGGTTGGAGCGTGGCGAACTCGTTGGGAGTAGGGAGGTCATAGCACATGTACATCAAAAATATAATATAAAATAGTAATTCAGCAGGAATATTCTTAAAAGCCGTCATGTATAGACAACGACGCAGTGAGGACGACGCTGATCACACGTTTTTTAAATGCATACACTGGCAAACAGGGCGAAATAGACTATGTACACACTTTGGTCAGCCCCCTCAATGCTTCAAAATTAGAAAAAACTGGAAGAACGTGAAAAATTAGATTGAAATTGTTGTACGATAAAAAAGCGGCATCTGGATGCAGGTAAGGGCAGGTAAGTCTCAAGCCGCGAGATATGGAACGCCTCTTAGAAGAAATGTGGAAGCATATCATTGCTGTGACAACATATGATGATGCGAAAGGCATTTTTCTATTCCTCATTTGGAACAAATATACAAAAAAAATAGCTAATGGTAACTTTGATATGACCACTACTGTATACACCATAGAGGAGCAGTTTAGAAAAAAGCAATTATTAAGCTTTAAACAATATCAGTCCTAATATTATTTTTTTAGAAAATGATTTCTTGTGACGACTTATGAAAAATACACACAAAAAGTAAATGATACTCGTAATAATAATAATAAAAATAAACATTTAAATAAATATAAAATTGTAATAGGTTATATAGCCATTACACTTCAACTTATTAACTTCTAAGCAAAAGCATAGTTAGCTATACTTAGTAACTAGTACAGTAATTGAACAAAGTACGAATCATGATGAGAAAATTTAGACTTGCGTGAGTGAGACACAATGAACCGTAAATTTACTGAAACATTTAATAGATATGTATATTAAATAGAAAAATTAAATAAAAAAATTTCAACTTACTTTGTAATTTCTATTTTTTCTAGGCTTTTTACGCTACATAGATTTAAATTTTTAATCATTATATTTTATTGTTGTTGTACAAATAATAATGAAGAAGAATTTATTAATAAAATACGGGATAAATCAATAATATTTTATTAAATATACACAAATAACTGTTTTTAGCTAAAGTAAATAAATTCGTAAAAAAATTAATACACGCTCATTTTTGATAATTTACGATACTTAGAAGATATGCATATGTTTAGATTAATTCTAGCATGCCGTTTTCTGTATCAAGCCTCTCAGTTATATAATACCCAGCAGACGACTAGAGAAAATATTATATATGTATAAAGTATTTATTTCACTAAGTTCTCAGCTTAACAGTAAATCAAAACATAACTGTTCAATTTCATTTACCAAATCGGAAATCTAAGCTAAAAAGCGCTACATATCTTTAAGAAATTATACAAAAATAATATTAAAGTGAAATAATGTAAATTAATATAATTCTTATATTCCTTCGAAGCATATTCGAATTGTTGTTGGCAAATTAGAGCGAGCGATGCGTGATATTTCTTCAACATACCTTCATGATTTTGCATTGAGCGACACCGGTTACAGTTAATGGCACACCCTGTGCCGTCTCGACATTCTCGCACATGGGGTTGAGTGTCATCACCTCGAGCGACAGGCGTTGCACGTCTGTGACCAGCCACCAGGCCCATGCCCAACCACCGACAATAGTGCGCTTTTTGGTGGAACCACAGCAACCACCTGCGGGGAGAAAATTTGTTATTGTAGCAATTCCATTTTGTTATCGATAAATTATAATAAATTTGGAAAACTAACTTATATATAACTTAAATATTTGAAGTTAATGATTTGAAGCAACTCGATATGGATTGCTAAATGTGTATACATATATACAAGGAGATTTCCAAAGTAGACAAGACTTAAAAAAAAAAACAGAACAAATGGTTTTTTCGGCAAAATCAATTTATTTTATTCAAAACAGTCTTCTTTTGCTTCAATACAGCTTTTTGCATGGTCCAAAAGCATGTCGAACGAGCGTTTTAGCTCGTTGGCCTGTAAGGCCGCCAGTATGCCGGTGCAAGCCTTTTATATGGCCTCTAAGTCTGCATAACGCTTTCCTTTCATGAGCAAATGCATTTTTCTGAAAGAAGGAAGTCACACGTTGCCATATCAGGTGAATACGGAGAGTGGTTAATGATTAAAATGTGATTTTTGGTCAAATAATCGTCCTTCGAATGTTGGATTCTGAGTAATTCTTGGTCGTCAGTCAATTTGTGCGGAACAAACCGTGCACACACCTTTCGTAAGCCCAAATATTTGGCCAAAATGCGATAAATCGAAGTTTTGGAGATGTTCAATTCCATTTTCATGAATTTCAATGGTGATTTCGGCTGAATTCACGCACAATTTCGATGGAATTTCCGGTGATCACGAATTTTGATTGGCCCACATGTTGATCGTCATTTATGTCCACACGACCACTTTGAAAACGTTGAAACCACTCGTGGACTCTGCTACGGGATAGGCAGTCATCACCATAAACTTGTTTCACCAATTGAAACGTTTCGGTAAAAGTTTTACAAGTTTTAAAACAAAATTTAATGTTGGCTTTAATTTCGAAGCTCGTTTTCGCACCGATAACACAAACATAAAGACACTTAAAACGCAATAACTTCACTTCCAATCGATGAAATGTCATAAATTCTCACTGAACAATCGATAAAGTCGACATATAGTTGGCGCCAGCAGGGGGCACTAGATTCAAAAAGTCCTGTTTACTTTGGAATACACCTTGTAAATTGGAAATTTACTCACTTAACAAGAAAGTACTCATGGTAAAAATTTATCGATAAATATGACAACTTATGGATTTTTTTCTATAAACAAATAATACAATAGACTTATAGACTGTAGTTGTTATCGACAAAGTAGTTGAAAATTATTCATTGATGGCAAATTTATTCTCCCGAGGAAAAGTTACTCATAGAAAAATATTTATAATAAAAATGGAAAAATTGACGAAAAATTAATCGATAAATATGCCAACTTCTCGTTTTTTTCAAACATAGATTACCAAATTAATCAATAGACCACGATTTATCTATTATTTTTGAAATGCTTTTGATTATTGAATTAATATGTAGTTATTATCATATATTACATTTCTAATCCTGCAATAAGTATTATAGTTTCAATCACACATTAAAGTTAGTATATCTTTTATTACAATACGTACGTATAATAAGAGAGAAATGCCGCTATTTTGGGTGAAACTCAAGTTCAAGGGCTCAATCAACATCGACAATCTTTTGAAGCGCTTTTTAAAGTATAAAGTCGGGTCTAATCACGTCTAATTATCACATTTCACAGGAAATGCTTATGATCAGCATAATTCTAATATGAAATATTTTGCTGTCTTTAGCTAAAATTAATACGACGTCTGCTGTTTGCATGACTATATCGAAAAAAATTATCGATAATTTTTAAAAATTATTAATATATTTATTTGATTACTACTACTACTTAATTTTATCGGTTAATGTTTTTTGTTGTGGTCTTAAATTTATTTTACAAATCGCAAATGAGAATTGATCGAAAATTTTTAATTCGCTTACTTCGATTATGTGAGCACGAATTAATTTTATCGGTTATAATACTTCCTCATATTTAACTAAAATTAAATTAAGATATCTGGGATTTACCTCACTATATCGAAAATAATTCGCTATATCTGGCTGTGATTAATATTTTTCTAACATTTTTTGTGAAGTGTTTTGTCCCTAACATTTTTAAAAGCTATCTAAGTAATAAACTTACAAACAAGTCTCTCTTTTGAATTTAAGTCGTTGAAATTTCCGAAATAATTAAGAAATATTTATTTGGCTACGAAAAGGTTCTGAAAAAGCCATCAATTCAGAGTAACCAGTATTTCTTCAAGTTACGAAATAGACAATTTCATTTAGGCAGAGCACAATTCGATTGAGAGCGTATGACAGTCACTCAGCACGAATGCAAGTCACTTGACGACACTGATAACATTTTTCAACTATCGACACTTGACAATTGTAAACCAAATGTCATGATCAAGCAGACGTTCAACAATAATGGACAATGAAAACAGAAATGGATATGAAAGAACGTGATTATGATTGATGGAGAAAGCGATGAAAAGCGCAAAACCAAATTTGTGGCTTTTCGCACACGACCTGCAAACATACTATACGTGCGCGCCACCACGTCGGGTGGCGCTCGTTATTTATGCATAGAAAAATAGTAAATTGTGAAAGAACTGATATGAAGGCAAAAGTGTTGAAATTCATAACGGAGGAAGTGTGTATGAGTAGTAGAAAAATGGCTAGCACGAGTAGGCTCACAAATGATTGGGCAATTACTGACATGATTAGGAAATTTCAGACTTGATAATTAAATAATTTGAACGAATGTCAGTGTTTCTAACAAAGCGTCAAAGTTGGACAAACGCTTAAATAAATTAACCGAAAAATGACAGAGAGAGCCGGCGGAAAAATGGCTATGACTGAAGAGTGACTTCTTTGCTGCTCATTTCGTCTCAAAGCTCAGCTTTATTTGGTCGTTATGTACTTACGTTGTTAAGAAAGAATGTGTAAAGAGAAATTGGAAAGAAAAGGTAGCTTTGGTGGCAATGAAGGTATGAACTTAGCGAACGTACCAGCAGTCGTCGCGCATGCGTCAAGCGGCCTAGAAAGACTTGTGTTGTGAATTGTAAATGCTCGAAGCGAAAGGCATAGTACAGCGAATGCGCAGCAGAAAAGAAAGTGCACAAGATATGTGGTGGCTTTGTTAAAGGCGAAAAGCAATAAAAATCAAGCGATTTATTAAATTTATTTCATATAAGTTCATTTGTTCCAAAAAAGTGAGCAGAATATTACGAGTATAGTAGATTTGTGGTTTAAAGTGTTAACTATACTTGTGTCATTATAAGTGAGAGGTTTCTGAAAGCAGCTCACAACTAGAACATTCACTGCAACTAAAAGTGTAATAACAAAAGATAAGACATCCAAGAGTTACTTTTGAAACAGTTCAACGAACGAAAAGATCGGAAGTGTAAGTACCTGTTTAATGTAGTTATGGTAAAATGATAACAAAAAGTGTAGAGAATCTATAGAAATATAGAAACTCAGAGTAGTTAGTGTAATAAAGTATAAATTGCTCATAAAATATACTTAAAGAAATAAATCACCAAATGAAAGCAAAATACTAATGATTACATGAAGTTCTCCTCACTCGATATGTGAAAGAGCCTATTTTTTGGAGCGCCCACTGCGTGTATCATCCAAGGTGCTTATTTCCTCGGGTTTAAACTTAGTAAACCACTTTTCACCGGTTGATTTTTCTGGTGCAGAGAATGACTAATGATCATCAAGTCGAGCCCTGGCTTCAACAGAATTTTCTTCGTCCAAAAAACATGCATTGTTAACACACAAAATTACTTCTTTTCAGCCCACCTATTCTACCTATAAGTTCTAAAATTTTTAGCAGACATTTTGTGTTTTAGGGTCAGAAGCGTGGACTTAGTATTGACATAAGTTCTGTTACAAATGCCCAGAAAAAAGTACCGTTATTTCTATTATAATTTATGTACAGTGTATACTCATACATAATCGGTCAACTGGTTGTCTTTTGATAATTCCCTTGAAGTCAATTAGGCTCAACAGATGGAAATGTGTTCAGCGGCACGCGGTAAACTACCATAAAAGTATCCATTTTATAAATGAAAAAGTTTCATTATTGAAGAAGGTTTTAATAAGCAACATGATAAGATCTACTCAAAAACTCAATAGTTATTATTCCAAGGGTTCAACGTGGTCACCATTCAGCTGCTGTAATGGTTTGGTATAGAGTCTTCTATAAAGGCGTTCAGCTTTTTCACTTCTGTGAAAAATTAGATAAAACTCTGGCAAAAGTGTACTAACGGGATGTGTAAGAAGGCGTGGTCATGGAGTAAAGCAATTCTTTCCTCAATGGAGAGAATGGTATTTTCCAGAAAGATTTTGTTCCAGTACACCAGACAAAACCCATACAGCAGTGGCTTATAGGCAGTATTCCTGCTTTTAAAACTAGAGAATAGCCAAATTTGAATCCACTAGACTACAATTTGCCACCTGTGGTCTTCAGAATATTGCCTGTCGAAGAACGCACAGAAAGTATCAAAAAATCGTTGATTCCTGTAGCGTAGTTTATCCCAATAGAAACTGTGCATGCTGCTATTGAGCGAATGACCGTATCGGTTGGGGACTAGAATGAGAGCAAAAAAAATTGACTTTGCTAAAAAATGTGCCATACATAGTTTTATTCTAGCGGTCTGAACTTGTAACAGAACTTATGGCAGGACATAAAAGGTTGAAAACAAAAATGTTTATATCGATTTGTATTACAGTTTATTCGCGCCATTAGGTTTTTTTTAACATCCTCTATGGAGGTCCACCAAATTGTGAATTCTTCATTCGACATTTATCTTCTGCTCTATATTTCTCATACATTTAAGCGAGATGGACTTATCTTATTGAAATATGATTCCATTTTCAGAGATGGTTGTTTTTCACAGTTATTTCTGTCTGTTTAGAAAGCAGCAATTTCTGATTCTAACTTTTTCAAGATTTCATCGTAAGTTAACACCATTTAGACCCTAAAAGTCGTCGTACGGCATACAGTACTAACACTGACATGTGTACGAGTCTATATGTCTATAGTTTCGGCAAAAAAGTTTCAAAGTCAGTAAATGCTTCTGACGCTCATTATGCTATATACATATGCGCTATTTTTCAAGATGAATTATGCCTCAATTTCAGTTATGTACATCACACATTGACTGACATTTTCGATAAGAAGTCAACTTAGGTACCGGGGTCTAAATATTCGGTACCTAGAGGCCTGAACAGGTTAAATGTAATGTCTGTATGTCAAAAATGGGTTGAATCGGCCCAATGAAGTAATGACGCCCCCATATATGTAACGGGTGATTTTTTTGAGGTTAGGATTTTCATGCATTAGTATTTGACAGATCACGTGGGATTTCAGACATGGTGTCAAAGAGAAAGATGCTCAGTATGCTTTGACATTTCATCATGAATAGACTTACTAACGAGCAACGCTTGCAAATCATTGAATTTTATTACCAAAATCAGTGTTCGGTTTTTTTTTTTTTCGGACAAATTTTGTTCAGCGATGAGGCTCATTTCTGGTTGAATGGCTACGTAAATAAGCAAAATTGCCGCATTTGGGGTGAAGAGCAACCAGAAGCCGTTCAAGAACTGCCCATGCATCCCGAAAAATGCACTGTTTGGTGTGGTTTGTACGCTGGTGGAATCATTGGACCGTATTTTTTCAAAGATGCTGTTGGACGCAACGTTACGGTGAATGGCGATCGCTATCGTTCGATGCTAACAAACTTTTTGTTGCCAAAAATGGAAGAACTGAACTTGGTTGACATGTGGTTTCAACAAGATGGCGCTACATGCCACACAGCTCGCGATTCTATGGCCATTTTGAGGGAAAACTTCGGACAACAATTCATCTCAAGAAATGGACCCGTAAGTTGGCCACCAAGATCATGCGATTTAACGCCTTTAGACTATTTTTTGTGGGGCTACGTCAAGTCTAAAGTCTACAGAAATAAGCCAGCAACTATTCCAGCTTTGGAAGACAACATTTCCGAAGAAATTCGGGCTATTCCGGCCGAAATGCTCGAAAAAGTTGCCCAAAATTGGACTTTCCGAATGGACCACCTAAGACGCAGCCGCGGTCAACATTTAAATGAAATTATCTTCAAAAAGTAAATGTCATGAACCAATCTAACGTTTCAAATAAAGAACCGATGAGATTTTGCAAATTTTATGCGTTTTTTTTTTAAAAAAAGTTATCAAGCTTTTAAAAAATCACCCTTTACATAATATAAAGATTTTCGTACTTCGGGGTGACTTTGTACCGCATATATCGAGCAATATGTGAGTTATCCCAGTGAAAATAAGAGACTTACCCCCGATATAGTTAACACCCTCGATATAGCTAATATCAGGGTTTTCGAAAATCCGGCTGACTGGGGTTTTACACCTTAAAGTATTTCCCTGGCTTCGAATCTTGCAAGTTGCAAGTGTATAAAATGTTTGGTTGCACCCGAACTTAGGCCTTCCTTACTTGTTTCGTTTAAAATTCTTAAAGTGACACCAGTTTTCAATTATCTTTTTTTATTTGGAAAAATGTGGCAAGAAAGAGCTTTAATTGGGTCGCACTACCCACTGATGCAACAAAATTTTATTGTTGTTTCTGTAAAATTACAGTTAATTTACAGTTACCACACAGCGGGGGAGGTGGAGCCTTGAACTTGACTCGCAACTTAGTTTGTTGTAGCTTCACGGTAGCATAGCCGCTATTCGCTTGACAGCTGGTTGGTTGGTCATTATGTGCAGTCGAGATAATCCAACAACGGTGCGTTGCTCATACAAAGCCAAACAGAAGCACCGATAAAAACAAAACACGAGTTAGAAATAAGAGTTGAAATGTGTGGAAATGTGGAAACCAGTTATGTTGTTTGTTTGCCTGTGCTGCAAGCAAATGCAGTATATTTTGCAACAAAGTAAAACGTCAAAATAAATGTTTAAAGCAAGTGGAAATGACAGCAAGGTACAAAATGTGTAAGAAAGGCAGAGAAATTAATAATGAAATGAAGAGAAAACCAGAGAGATTGCAATGTTGCATATTGCATGCCGTTACTTAAGTAACTAACATGCACATCTGTATGCACAGCAATGCAAGAATATGTACAAACGTAGACAAATACTACCACATACGAGTATAAAAGCTCTCACATTTGCTTAGATCAATTTGTGTTATTTGCTCTTGTTGTTAATCAGTTTTATTCATTCGTCGAAATTGCGCTAAATTTCACTTTCAAATATTAATTCACTTACGTTACATATGTATATAGGGGTATGACTTTCATAAAAAGTATTTTTTTATTAAAAAATTTTAAAGATTTTAGTAATTAATCACAGAACGAAAATGAGCTTTATATTAAATTTATTATATAATGTTCTGCTGTGTTGGTGATTTTGAACTAAATTTTTACTAGTTTCGAACAGCAATGTGTTTGAATCAAATAATTTTCGGTCATATTCGTTTTCATTTTCATCAATCATGGAAATCATTTTCATCACATCAAAATATGTTTAATATTTTTAAATTTCGATACAGATTTTTTTTTAATTTTTAATTGATATTTTTAAATTGGTAGCTGAAAGTACTATAATTGTTTAAAAAAAAGATTTACATTTTAAAGTTTTGGCAAGTTATTATAGTAGTTGTAAACCTTTCATATTATAATGTTCCGATTTCATATGTTTGAAAGCTTTAATATCTTGTGTGCTTATTATGATAATAAAAGTGACTAATTTGTGAATAATTATAAGTACGTTTTTATTTTATTTCGATTGTATGTGCTGTTAAATAGAGGTGTTTTTTACTAAAAAAATACAGGGTTTAAACAAAATATTTTATTTTCCGATATATTATAATATTTTTTTTTAACGTGTAACATCCATACTGTTGTCTAGTAGTGTTCATTATTAGAAAGTTACTTATATACCAAGGAGCACTGACAGTGCTTCTTAAAGTCTTAGATTGATATCTTTGGAGGATTTCAATGTT
The DNA here is from genome assembly GCF_023373825.1 of Bactrocera dorsalis. Lineage (NCBI taxonomy): Eukaryota > Metazoa > Arthropoda > Insecta > Diptera > Tephritidae > Bactrocera > Bactrocera dorsalis. Next base: position 15,321,227 of record NC_064306.1, on the reverse strand, counting down.
GGATGTAATCGCCGTACCCCATAACTGCATTGCATACGTTCATACTGGTTTAATGATTAAATAAAAATATGTAATTTTATATCTCTATTTAGAAAGACAGAGGAAAACATTTTAATCAAAAACTAATTTTACACGAATATTCATTCGGATGTTCAGGTTCTTCGAAAAGAATACCCTTTTATGAAACCTGGAATTAAGGGGTAAGGGGTAGTTATAATTTTCAAAAAATTATTATTTTTTTGCATTTTCGTTAAGTGTAATATTCTCTGAAAATTTCACGTTGATCCGATAATTAGTTTTTGAGTTATTCGACAAATAGCAAGGAGAGCTCGGGCACTTCAGAGCGCTAGTGTGAAACTTAAAACGCGTTTTTCTCAAAACTATGTTTTTTGAACTGGTGACAACTGTAACTCGAAAACCGCTCAGTAGATTTTAATGAAATTTATACAGCTTTTTGAATACATAATAAACTCGGGCCTTGGAGATTCATCTAAAATCAATCGGACAAAAAAATTAGTTTTATAAATAGATAATCCCGGTCCTGATCGAAGGATTTTTATTTTTTCGAAAATTTCGATCTTTTAAGACCAAATAACTGTTGATTTTTTCGCAAAAATTTAGAAAAAAATTTCCTGAGACCGCCATTCCGTTAATTTTGAAAACAAAAAATAAAATCCTTCGATCAGGACCGGGATTATCTATTTATAAAACTAATTTTTTTTGTGCGATTGATTTTAGATGAATCTCCAAGGACTTATGGTTGTCACCGCAAGTACCTTTTTTTGGAACTGGGTCAACACAAACAACTATAACTTTGCAAATTAATTTTTTTTTTTGAAATTTCGTGACTTCAAGTCAACACATTATATATTAATGCCATATTACTACTTTTGTAAAATCAGACGATTTAATAGCAAAAAAAATTCTGAAAATTCTCATTTTTTCGTGCCTCCGACTACCCCTAACCCCTTAAGGGGGGAGCCTGCTTTAGGAGGCCTAAAAAAGGCAGTTTTTCGAGATTTTTTTTTGTATAGAAAAAAACAAGCAAATGTAATGAAATTTTTACATCATTTTATTACATATTTACACTTACAAAAAAACATTTTTTAAAATTTAAAATATCGAAATACAGCCCACTTTCATCTACTTTTGTGCACCACCGCGCAATTGAAGTGTCCAATTGGCGGGCAAAATGTAGGTCGCAATTTTTGTCTGAAACAAAAAAATCAAATGGATAATTAATTTTCATTAGTCCTTCTTCTATGTGAACCTAAAAAAACCCGAAAAAACACGAAAATCAAAGTTTTTTTAGATTTGAAAAAAAAGTTGCATTTTTCACCAAAAAACCTAACTTCAATTTACTAAAAAATAGTTTAGAATTTTGTTTTCAAAAACTTTTCAGGTTCACAGAGGAGGTAATAAGATGCTGAATCTAATAAGCTTTGGTTTTATACGATTGGTTGAATACTTTTTTTGTAATTTTTCCCGCCAATTTTGGAAAATCCCAAAAATGAAAAACCGAGAAATCGCGCGTCAAAGTTTTCGCTTTCTGGCCAATCGCTCATATATCCGCTAGACACTCGTTCACTATTTCCCTTCTAGCTTCGCAAATATTTCGAATTCCACTTTAAAACTTTGTGGGCATATTTTTAGATTATTTTTAAAGAGATTTAAGCAAAAAAAAATCGATTTTTTGAAGCTTCTAAAGCAGGCTCCCCCTTAAGTAGTCCACAATCAATTGAAGATAAATTTGATAAAAAAAATTACCTTGTGCTCTAAATCGACACAAAACTATATTAGTAAAACTAGTATTTTATCCCAAATTACTTTTCTACATATTTTTTTATTAATTTTGCAATATGTAAATTTTCACATTGTAAAGCAAGAAATATACTTATTTGAGATGAGCTAAAAACTGGATACATTTTCATGTTTTTCAACCTAAATTTATGTTCAGCTTGAATAATGTAACATAACTTATTTTTGTTTTGTTGATATTATATATTATCAGTATATATATTTAAATATTTACGCGCATATATATATAATTAGTCTAACTTTTTAGCTGTTTTCACATATATTTATATTTATATGTATAAACTGTGTAATATTTGTATATATTTATATTTTTAATCTACATTCTTCCAAACAAGTAAACATTCCTTCTTTTCCATATTTTATTATTTTTTAAATTTAAAAGTCATACCCCTAATTTTTGTCCATATACACGTTTATATATGAATGCGGTATGTGCGAGAGCAAGTATAACGTAACATATCTTTATGCATCATTTGTTTGGGTGCATTGGCCGCCAGATAAACGGAAGTATTGGTTTAATTACATAATTATGATTGCGGTAAAATTTTATTTTAACACGAATAATTTTGTCGATTTAAGAAAAAAATATTTTTTGATTAATTATAGTTGTAAAAAGCTTGATAAAAAATTGCATTTATGTACACATCTAATTATACCCTTAGTTGATTTAGCCATGTTCGTGTGTCCGTCTGTTTTTATATACGCGAACCAGTTTCTCAGTTTTTGAGATATTGCTCTGAAATTTTGTACACGTTCTTTTTCCCCTAAAGTGATGCTATGCTAATTTTTCGGAACCACAGATATCGAACAACTATAGCATATAGCTGCCATACAAATTGAACTATCAAAATTAAGTTCTTGTATTAATGACAAAGACACCGCTAAAAGATCCGAGGAAATATTTCTGATCGGATCACTATAGCATACATTTCATACAAAGAGAACGATCGAAATCAAGTTCTTATATGGTCTTTAATTGTGAATTTGTTTTTTCTTGTTTTCATATAGCATTTCGGCTCAAAGCTACTAAGTTCCTACGTTTTACCAAAAGGTGTCATTGCTTTACTCTGATTTGACTCTTTTAAGCAAGGTCTTTTTGGCACGCTATTTATTTGCATATAATTAACCCATTTTCAGTTATTTTTCTTTGTTTGGTTTCAACTTTATTTGCGCTTAACATTTTTTGTTGACTTTTCATACACTTCTGCGTTCCATATTTACTATTTTTGTCTTCAACTACTTCCTTTGAGACTCTATTGAAAAGTGAAACTTGGTAAAATTTACACACTCGTACATACATTTACACCTTCTTATAAGATGTGTCAGATGGAGAATGGTGGACTATTCAAAGAAAACTGAACAAAGTTAGGTTTACGGGATTATATGAAACTGAAGTTGCTGAAAGAGTGGATGATATGTCAAGCGTTACTACGCTCACAGAAAGTACGACCGGAATTTTTGAAATATTTTGCTTTTTACGAAATATATTTGTCAATCGGCAAAATATTCATAAAACTTACAACGATTTCGATCTTTCATCCAATACTATATTTCTAACCAATATCCAAAGCCAGTTAATCAAAGCGACTAACTGACAGTCGGGGTTAATGCCAACACTAGCGCCTTTTATTTTGATAATCACCGATACGAAAATTAGGTCTTTGTTGAACCGGTGCCGGTTAATATCGGTGTAGAGTCGAAGGGAGTTAAATGAACTAGAGGCTGAATATTCCTAGTCTTGGCAATGAGTAAAAGTTCGTGTCTCTTAAATACCTAATATTGGCCTTAAACAATGTTGTTAAAGAGGTTGGATCTGAACAATTTCCTCGGAGATTACAATAGTGTCTCAGGAAATAATATAATAATCTTGAAGAAATCGCGATAAGTTAAGTCATCGAGGTCATCCTGTGCTGTTTGGACGGGGTCGGAACATGGTGATTTTATCTGCCCAAGGGCTGTACTGTCGGAGATCTAACCTGTTTCGGATCGGCAAGTTTTAGATTGCTATAGAGGTTCGATTTCGGTGGTTCCAGGTAGCTTCTTGAGAAGAAAAGAACCTGTGAAAAATGTCAGATCGATATCTCAGAAACTTAGGGACTTATTCGCGTATATGCAGACAGACGGACGGACGAATAGTCAGATATAGCTAAATCAACTCAGCTCGTCTCAGTGATCATTTATGTATATCTACAACGTTTCCTTCTTAGTATTACAAACTTTATGGCAAACTTAATATACAATGGTCAGGGTATAAAGGAGGAGAAACTTAATTGCAAATCCAGGTGCAGCTGTATTGCACTAAGTTCCTAATTAAAATTATTTTATTAATTAAACACCTGCAACATGACACAAAAAGTGTGTTACATTCTTGTTCATGTTATAAACAAAACACCCAAACAGCTATATCCTACAGAAGTATTTTCACCCATTTTCTGCTTGCCAAATTTTATGTCGGCCTCCTTTACGAGTACAATTATATCTACATGCACAAATATACTGATATATAGGTAGTTATTTGGCGTCTTCGCGGAAGCATTTTGGGAGCACGCAGTCATCGCGGACACTATGCGCATAGCAATTAACTGACGAGTCTTGGCAAGGTGGCCGACATTGCACGCAAACCTTCGCATTTCGATTTCAATGCGGTGTTTTTCAAAATATGGTTTTAGATTATATATGTATATGTATAAATTTATATTTTTGAGCTTCTCAGTATTTTGGACTTTAATACTATTTTTCGTAAAATTCGTGGAGCTGCAGTTGGCAAATGAAATCGAAAGAAATTAAAGCTGCGTTTGATATCTGGCAGTAAATTTCTTTGTGCAGGTGTCTACCTAGGGAATTGTGCACGCAATACGTGTACATGTATCATGAACTATTACGAAATTTGATTGTATATCTGTATGTACGCATTGAATGGATGTATTTAAAATTCACAAAGCAATTCGGTAGTGTATTGTCCAACCTTACTTCGTTAACTAATAATTTTGGTATACATTTTCTATGACCATAACAAATCCAACAAAGTATCTGAAATTGGTAATAGTAGAACAAACTACATTCTTTTGAAATTCTCATGAATTTCGAATATATTTAATTATAGAAAGTAAGAAACAAAAAAGTCAGAATGCTCTTTGGCCCACGTTTTGTTCAGCCGGGATATACATTTTTCGATTCAACGCTTCGGTTTAAAATTTGAAATAACGAAGCAAGTATATTTCAAACTATAATTCCTTCGCTTTTCTGATGTTTGATCCAAGTCTTTTTTTGACAGAACGCGCGTGAGTCGTGTTAATTTGTCATATAATATTTTAGTTTTGTTTTGACTTATGCCTGAATAACGTTTACAAATAGTTCAACTTTATTATGAAAATTGATGTTGGCGCTTCGCTCAACTTATGGTCAACATAATCGTCCTACTGAGCGTACTATTCGCAAACCAATCACAATCACATTCATTATTGGATAATATTCGACCGAATAGACAACGCCCAGCACGCAGTGAAGAAAATATAGCAGCCGTAGCTGAGGCTGTACACAAAGACCGTGGAGAGTCGATTCGGTGCCGTTCGCAGCAACTTGGCCTGACGTATGGAACGACTTGGCGCATTTTACGCAGAGATCTTAAATTCAAAGCGTACAGAACAGCGCAAGAACTGAAGCCCTTCGATCTTTCTAAGTGACATTTCGCCGTTCTCTAAGTTCTAAGAAGTTCCGAAGTTTTCGAACCAAATTTTATTCAGCGATAAGGCCCATTTTTGGCTCAATGGGTATGCGAGCAAACAAAATTGCCGCATTTAGGACGAAGAGCAACCTGAAGAGATTTAATATCTGCAATTTCATTCAGAAAAAACCACGGTTTGGCGCGTGTTTCTCCAACAATGATGCCAGTGAGAACGTAACCGACAATGGCGACCGCTATCGCGCCATGATAACCGACTATTTGATGTCGGCACGATTTGATTTCCACAAGACGGCGCCACTTCCCAGACATCGCATCAATAAATGGATTTTTTGTGAAAACACTTTGGTGAACAGATAATTTGACGTTTTGGGGGGTCGATTGACCATCAAGATCGTGTGATATCACACTGTCAAACTTTTTCCTATGGGGGTATGTGAAGTCTAAGGTCCTGCTTCGATTCAAGGCTGTCATTCTCCAGTTACCAGTTGAAATGCTTGAAGGAGTCATCTAAAATTGGACTCAACGGATGGACCATCTGAGACGTAGGCGCGACCAACATTTGGAAGAGATTATCTTCAAAAAAAAAATGTAAACGTATGTTCTTTCGAATTATAATAAACATTCATCATTAATATTGAAGTTACTGTGTTTCTTTAAAAAAAAAATAGGGAAATGGATCAACTTTCTTCATACATATAAAAAGAACCAGCTCTTATTTTATCCAGCATCTCTCCCATGCCCAGCATCCTGCACATTCCGAAGGTATCATCATTACCGGCTCGCCCGTGATGCCACTAGATTATGTGACGTGCCAATAGGCTAATAGCCGTCCTGCAGTATTTTCGAGATCGTATGAGTAAAAAGTAAAAATCATGCGTGTTTTTATTACACATCATCTTGGCGATCCTGCATGTCCTTAAGATCTCTATCTCACCCTGATCCGTTCGTTACTTTCTGAAATTTCATTGGGTTAAGACTTATGTTTTTCCTATACTGGCTCAGTAGCCAGACGGATGGCACTTTTCGCAATATCATCAGGAATTTCATTTCCCGGTATTCCTTTGTACCCAAAGCTTATCTAAATATCTATTTTTCGAGCTTGCAGAAACTATCCATGAAACAAGAATTATAGAATGCAAGATTGATAAACCTTGCGTTATAGAGATAAAAATGTCACGAACTTGACCTCGTGAAAGAGTTAATGAAGGTATAGGCGATGAAATTAAATAGTGCAAATATGTAGTGAGTACACACTTCTGAATTTATTAATGCATGAATAGTAAGTTTACAAAGTCCATTCTTAATCAGAAAATTAATTTCTTCATAATGTTCCAGTCTTCATTTAAACTATGACATTTATGCATTTTCATTTAATTTTGTTTTTACTTTTTGCAGTTAACTTCGCCGATGCTCTTGGGAAGAATAATTTACACCAAAAAAGTAGTTTCCTTCTAATTCCCCCAAAATGAGCGCAATTGTGGGCGCAGCCACGGCGATAGGTGGCGCAGTAACAGCCGCTACCAGCAATAGCTGGTTTATACCGATGTTGGTGGCCGCTATTGCCTACTTTCAGTACGAAGAGATTATGGATCCAGAATCTCGGGCAGAAGATTTGTCCACCGATGACATATTAGAACGATATGATTTTATAGTGATAGGGGCGGGGTCAGCGGGTGCAGTTGTGGCTAATCGACTGACAGAGGTGGAAAATTGGAATGTCCTGTTATTGGAGGCTGGCGGCGATGAGACTGAAATATCGGATGTGCCACTCATGGCAGGCTATCTACAGTTGAGCAAAATGGATTGGAAATATAAGACGGAACCGTCAGGCAAATTCTGTTTGGGTGAGCGTGTGAATATAACTTTTTGTTTTCTATGGAAGTAATGACATATTTTTCCTTTTAAAGCCATGAACAATGGACGTTGTAATTGGCCGCGCGGTAAGGTGCTCGGCGGCTCAAGTGTGCTAAACTATATGTTGTATTTACGCGGCAGTAAAATCGACTATGATAATTGGGAGGCCGCCGGCAATCCGGGTTGGGGTTATCGCGATGCTTTGTACTATTTCAAAAAATCTGAGGATAACACAAACCCATATTTATCCAGTACACCTTATCACTCCACTGGCGGCTATCTGACTGTCGGTGAGGCGCCTTATCACACACCGTTAGCGGCAAGTTTCGTTGAAGCCGGAGTTGAAATGGGCTACGATAACCGCGATCTGAATGGCGAGAAACAAGCTGGGTTTATGATCGCGCAAGGCACAACGCGACGTGGTAGTCGCTGCAGCAGCGCGAAAGCTTTTCTGCGGCCGGCCCGTTTGCGTCCTAATCTGCACATATCTATGCACTCGCATGCTACACGTATAATGATCGACCCAGTGACGAAATTGGCTTTCGGTGTTGAATTTGTTAAGAATCAACGCATATATCGTATACGCGCGACAAAAGAGGTCATTCTCTCGGGTGGCTCTGTCAATTCGCCACAATTATTGATGTTATCTGGAATTGGACCACGTAAAGAGCTGGCTAAACATCGTATACCGGTTATCAAAGAGCTCAACGTTGGCGAAAATATGCAAGATCACATTGGCTTAGGCGGTCTCACGTTTCTGGTTAATCAACCGGTTTCTATTGTGGAGAGTCGCTTCCACTCCATGTCGACAGTGCTGCAGTACGCTGTTTTCGGACAAGGTCCACTCACCATACTTGGCGGCGTTGAGGGTCTCGCTTTCGTGAATACAAAATATGCGAATACTTCGCTCGATTGGCCCGATATTGAATTTCATTTTGTTTCCGGCTCTACGAATTCAGATGGCGGTTCTCAGTTGCGCAAAGCACATGGACTTACAGATGCCTTCTATCGAGCAGTATTCGAAAAGATTAACAATCGCGATGCCTGGAGCATAATACCGATGTTGTTGCGTCCTCGTAGCATTGGCTCGATTAAGTTGCGCAGCAATAATCCATTCGATTATCCGTATATTTACCCGAACTATTTAAGTGACGAACTCGATACAAAGACACTGATTGAGGGCGCCAAGATCGCTGTAGCGCTTTCTCGCACGAAAGCTATGCAACGCTTCGGCTCACGCATCTCATCTATCAAATGGCCTGGCTGTCAGCATCTGCAGATGTTCACCGATCCCTACTGGGAGTGTATGATACGTCACTACACCGTGACGATCTATCACCCGGTGGGCACATGCAAAATGGGTCCCTATTGGGATCCCGAAGCGGTGGTCGATCCGCAATTACGTGTGTACGGCATACGCGGCCTGCGTGTAATAGACGCGAGTATTATGCCCAAGTTGGTGAGCGCTAACACAAATGCACCGGTGATAATGATCGCGGAGAAGGGTTCAGATATGATCAAGGAGTTCTGGATAAAGAACACGATAATCTAGTTATGCGGTTTGGGTTGGGTTAGGGTCTACGCTGCTAGGTGGGGTATATGCTTTCTTCAGTTTTATGCATGGGAAAACTTAGACATTTTGTTATTTATTTATTTTTATTTTTTGTATTTAATCCAAAAAAGCAGAGTTTATGTGTCATGTAAATAGAAATTAAGTGGAAATACGAATTTTTAAATTATACAAAATATTATTTGTAATGTGTGTATGATCGAAAAAATATATTATTTTTAAACCATACTTAAAAAGCAATTTTAATAGCAGGCTTCAACAAAATTGATCAATGCGCCCTATCAACCATACCAAATTATTAGGAAAGATCATTAAAAAATAAATATATCTATATATTATTGAAAATTTTAAGTTAAATGGTTATGGCATTGAAAGCAGAGTTTAAAATGGGTCTGAATTTTAGTAGTTTAATAATGTTTATTGATGAATAGATCTCAACGGAAACGGGAGCCTTTTTCGAAATTAGAACGTTGAAAACTCTTTTTTCTCGGTTATACTTTGTTAAAAATTTTACATAAATATTTCCGGATTCCGATTTGTAAGAACACTATAATTAATGGTCTAACTTCAGGGCATTTACTGGACAATATTTTAGTGAAATATTTGCGAAAATCATTTATATCAAAATTCACCTAAAATCAGTATAGGAAAGATTCTTTGTTGATTACTCATCCTTTTCAGAGCTTCTGACATATTTATATTTTTTAAACGATAATTTTTGAATAGTTAATGTGAAGGTATTGTTCTCGCTCTGCTTGTATGATAAAATTGTTATATTTCAGATCCTAAGAGTCTTCAAATTAAGTGAAGAGAATAAATAACGAGCTTTGATCTAAAAATGACTAAGCGAACGCGTTGCTGACATCAGTTCTAGAAATTTCCGTTGTAAGATTGAGGAAATTTCGAATTCTAGACAAGTAAAAATATTCTCAATATTCAATACTTATAGGCATGTTGAAATTACTGTTTGAAGTTCAAAAATTTTTGCAATCACCTAGAAGAGGTTATTTTCAAACCCAATTTGCCAAAGACAAAAGCTAAAGAGAAAGCTTTAAAGCTGTCCAATCTCACCCACACATCTAAGACTCGCTTCTTTTAAGACTTCACCTCTGAAATTATTGGAATCATCAGAAGACTTAATCCAAAAATTCTAATTGAGTTACCAATTATTGCTGTAGAAGTGCTCTCTTTGCTCTTCAATGCAATCTTATTTTTCGGAATACTTCCAATTTCATGGAAAAAGTCGCAGATTATCGTGATAGATAAACCGGGAAAGACTTAAACCAAGCCGTCTTCATACAGACCAATCAGTCTTCTACCTTCTTTCTAAGTATTTGAAAAAAAAAAGTAGTACCTATCAAAGATGTCTCCTTCCTCCACTAACATCATACAATATCAATGCATTCATTTGGATTGTTGTGCGAAACATGGCGGCCATAGAGAAGTAATAGAATTACTAAATGAAATAAGAAAGCATTTGAGCCAGGGAGTACTGTTCAGCAATATTCTATATGTAGCTACGCGTTTGATAAGGTTTTGGGCTCGAATGTCCCTTTTATATAAGATTAAAAAATATTATCTTTAGAATTGTTATAAACTTTGGATCTTATTTAAACAATAGACAATTTATGGTGAAAGTAGGAGTTTTTATCGATGAAGACAGATAAGCCTGGGTACCACAGGGCAAGTTTTAGGCCCCAACTCTATACATCATATACCCATCAGATGTTCCAACTGCTAACATTATTAAATCAACTGTTGCGGATGAACAGCTACAGTGACCGTACGAATGCACGTTTAGCATCAAAAATATTAGCGTAGCATTTAAGTTCGTGTCGAAGATAGCTAGCGACTGGCGAATAATGTGAATGACAGAATTGTAAGCATCTTACTTTTCGCTACGACCAAAGATTTGCCGGCATTAAGTAACATATTTTAGTACCCCCAGCGAACGAAGTCAAATATCTTGTATTCATCTAGATGGAAGGCTCACGTGTAGAAAACACATCTCTGTAAAATAACCTGTATGAAGATTAAGCTCAATTTAAATTGGGCTTGGCCCAGACATAAAGTTCTTTTATCTAGGGTGATTTTAAGAGCTTGATAACTTTTAAAAAAAAAAAAAAAAACGCATAAAATTTGCAAAAAAATCTCATCGGTTCTTTTATTTGAAACGTTAGATTGGTTCAGACATTTACTTTTTGAAATAATTTCATTTAATGTGACCGCGGCTGCGTCTTAGGTGGTCCATTCGGAAGTCCAATTTTGGTTAAACAACTTTTTCGAGGCATTTCGGCCGAATAGCCACGAATTTTTCTTCGGAAATGTTGTCTGTCCAAAGCTGGAATGTTGCTGGCTTATTTCTGTAGACTTTAGACTTTACGTAGCCCCCAAAAATAGTCTAAAGGCGTTAAATCGCATGATCTTGGTGGCCACGTTACTGGTACATTTCTTGAGATGTTTGTTGTCCGAAGTTTTCCCTCAATAGGCCATAGAATCGCGAGCTGTGTGGCATTGCGCCATCTTGTTGAAACCACTGTCAACCAAGTTCGTTCTTCCTTTTGGGCAACAAAAAGTTTGTTAGCCATCGAACGAAGCGCTCGCCATTCACCGTAACGTTGCGTCCAACAGCAGCTTTGGAAAAAATAACGGTCCAATGCATCCCCAGCGTCAAACCATAACCAAACGTGCAGTTTTTTTCGGATGCATGGCATTTCTTGAACGCTTCTGGTTGCTCTTCACCCAAATGCGGCAATTTTTTGCTTATTTCCGGTACCATTCAACCAGAAATAGCCTCATCGCTGAACAAACAAGCGCGCGAAACACATTTCGAACCGAACACTGATTTTGGTAATAAAATTCATGATTTGCAAGCGTTGCTCAGTTTATTAAGTCTATCATGATGAAATGTCAAGCATCTGAGCAGCTTTCTCTTTGAACCCATTGTCTGACTCCCACGTGATCTTCAAATACTAATGCATGAAAATCCTACCTCAAAAAAATCCCCTTTATAATGCGGTCATAAGCTGATTTGGATGTATTCATTCAACTGTGGGGTACGAACTTTGCAACTAATATTGATCGATTACAAAGGTTCCAACAAAATGCTTAGAATAATCACTGTGTTCACGATCATGATGCATGCGTAAAATAGCCATAAAGATCTTGTTATTCCCTATGGTAAAAAAAGAAGTGAAGACAGCAGAATTAAAATATATATCTAAACTCCAAGATCACCCAAACCCTTGGGCTACTGCTTGGGCATTCCGCGATCAAACATGCGCTAAAAGAAGAGATTGCCCGCGTACTGAGGAGCAATGTATCACCAAAAACCGCTCAATGACTTGATTGAGCTGTCTAGTTTTTTAAAATGATTTTAAGATTTTAGAAATTATTTTGGGTTTTTAAGCTAAAAAAAAAAGCAGATTCAATAATAAAATTAAATAAATATTTTTGAGGCATTTTTTAGTTAATATTTTTATAATATATTACCAGAAATCATAAGAATATCTATATTACTCCCTAGTAGATTTTTTGACATATTTAGTTTTTCCGTATCATAGTTGACACCACTGATATGCGTTAGCATTTCCGATTCATGCGCTCTCGCTCTTTCATTACGCGCCGAGCTTGAAGTGGTGAGCTATTGCGTAACGAATTCGTTAACGCGTCGATGAAATACCGGAGTTTTCAACAGCACAGGAGCGAGTAACCATTAAATTTTGAAAGCATCTGGCAGCTTTTAACTCACCAGTCAAAAATACAGTGCAAAAATATTGGAATTATGGATTAATATTAATATATATTTTATAACGAGAATATAAGTACAGTGAACAAATATTCAAAATAAAAACGGCTTACAACCTGACACTGCAAGACAAAGGAAAGATTAAAAGTTTCATTGTTGAGACAACCTTAAAAACCTACGATTGTCCGCTAAAAAAATAGGAGGACCACATGAGAAAAAACGATTTTTTTAACTTTTCGTAACAAAAGATTTTTTTTTTCAAATTTTTAAAGAATTTAGTTACTAAGCTCTATTACTATTTCCACATCTAATATATTCATTAACATAAAACAAAGTTTTATATCGCAGTATATATTAATTTAACTATAAAAACTAGTTCCACAAAAAATAGGAGTATTTTATATAATAAAAGATATTCTAAAATTTTTAACTATATTGCATCAAAGTTCCACAGGATATAAAATTTTAATATTTCGTATGAATAACCTCGTTTCTGAACACAAGCATCACATCTCCGAGGCAATGGAGTCTAACGAGATCGCTTTCATTACTGCCATAAATTCTTGGTTGTTGTTGGTTTCTCGTCATGCTACCCTTCTTCTTAATATCGTCCACAGGTTTTCTATGGGTTTAAGGTTCAGGAGACGAGCAGACACCGCATCACCTCATCCGTTACACCTAAACCCTTCTTTTGCGCACAATGCTAAAGTATGTTGTTAGGGTCATTACCTGTTGAATGTACCCACTATCAATGGCATATTCCATGAGGCCATATGGTAACTTACTTCATCTAATAGTTGACATTGCCTTTGATCCATGATGCCTCAATTACGTGTATTGGACCAATTACCGCTAGAACATGAAAACAACCCCATACCATGATTTTAGCTCCGCCATGTTTACACGTTTTTTGTTGTAAACCGGGATTATTGCTGAGTTTTGGGGGCGCACGGACAAAGTTTCTAGAACCTGTCTACCACATAACTAAATTTTGGACTCGTCTGACCTAGTATTATATTTCGCCATTTAGCCAAGAGCCAGGAGCATGCTCCTTTTGCAAATTGAATGCGAGCTTCCACGTTGTTTTTCTTTGCGTACGGTACTTTCGTGACTTCTGGCAAATATTTGTTTTTGCACCAAAAACGTTCTACGATCATTTTTCAGTATTAACGACAAATTTAATTGTCCCAATGAATAAATAAAACAGTACTAGACTAAAATAGCTGCTAGATTATAGAACTGTACTTACTTTCTAATTTTGTGAAATTTTTTTATGTTATGACTATTTTGCAAACTGAATATTAACCCTCCGATTTTTGTGGCAAGCAATAACAGTGTCTCCGACGATTACAAGTAAAAGTGGAATAAGGATTAATCACAATAAATGTTGTTTCGTATTTTAAATGCTATCATTCCCGTAAGTGTCCTTTATTGAACCGCGTCATTTACATGTTATTTAAAACAAATTGTTTTATATTAGCACCTACTATTATTTTTGTGGACAACTGTATGTGAAAATCGAAATATTTGTAGTAGAATCACAGCTTACGCGATATTTTCACAAAATTTTCACATAATGGCGAATTATATTTTTTCTAAAATGCTTTCTCTTCCACAGCAACGGCTGCATCAACGACACAACGCTCTTGACAGCTCTCCTGCCATTTCCAGAAAAATTGAGTTTACATTACCCGAATGAACCTAAATTTGAAACCATGAACTATAGCTACTTTGTGGTGTCTGACGCTAAACTAAAGCCTGCCAAGCTGATCCGACAATACATAAAAAGATTCTTATCTTGATTTTCATCGATTACTTTGAATGGCAGTAAATGCTTTAGTGGTCCAATCTGAAAAATTTGTCCGGAGATTGTATCGTTGTCCTTGGTCAAAAAGATCTTTTACGCTGTTTTGAACTATAAAAAGTTCATCTATATTGTGCAATATTATAATAGCTACTCGCTAAAATTCAGAAATTTATCTTGCGCAATTGTCTGTTGGCAGCCTTTTTTTTGGAGTCTATTTCGGTGATTTTCCCCAAAATGGAAAAATTGAATATAGAGCTATAATTAATTTTTATTTTTGGAAGCAATACGCCTTCGACAAATCAACGATGAGTTGGACTCTGTGTATGGTGACTCTGCACCATCGTTTACCACCGTCAAATTTTGGCACTGAATTTAACTGGTCGCAGACCTTTGCAGATGATGACGTCCTGGGCGTCCAAAAACTGTAACCACTAACGTATAACCTCGATAAAGTTCATCAATTGGTGACTAGACGACCGCCGATTAAAATAGAATAGCTGAGATTATGAAGATGTCAAAAGAACTGTTTTTTCCCATATTAACCAAGATTTGGGCATGAGAAAGGCTGTCCGAGCGTTGGGTGCCGGCGGTTTGCTTACGCTAGACCACAAAACGTGCGCGCATGAACATTTCCAGCGCTCTGTGGCTCAGTTTAGAGGCAATAATACCGGAGTTTTGGCGCCGATTGATAACTGTAAAACGAAACTTGGATCCATCATTATACGCCCCGAAACAAAACCAATCTCAACAGTGGATTGAAAAGGGGGAACAGCCCCTAAAAAAACCTAAAGCTGTGTATTCGGCTGGGAAGTGATGGCGAGTGTTTTTGTGGGACAGCCCTGGAATTATTTTTA
The DNA here is from genome assembly GCF_023373825.1 of Bactrocera dorsalis. Lineage (NCBI taxonomy): Eukaryota > Metazoa > Arthropoda > Insecta > Diptera > Tephritidae > Bactrocera > Bactrocera dorsalis. The sequence continues at coordinate 15,305,891 of NC_064306.1, read as the reverse complement.
TGGATCTATCTTGAAAAATGAGACTATAACAGGAGCATCTACGCATCATTATTGGCAAGCTAAAGAAGAAATTTCGAAAAATCGGCCACATTTGCAAAAAACAAAGTCTTGTTCCCAAGACAACCGCAATGTCCACTCACACCTAAACAGTCGCCATGGCGAACACCACGAACTTGCGGTTCGAACTGCTTGACCATACCACCTATTCACCGAATCTAGCATCAAGCTAACTTTTTTTTGTTTCTCAACTTAAAACTGCGCTCGCGGCCAGAGATTCGTCAAGGGAGGCAATCTCTTTCGTGAACTCGTATTTTGCAGACAATATACGCCAAGTCGATTTTGGAAGGGTTGCAGAGATGGGAGGCATCGCTGGGAGAATGTTTGGAGTTACAAGGAGACTATTGTAGAAGAAATAAAAAAAAAATTTTGAAAAAGTCCCGCGTGCATCATGGTGTTAGGTACGGTTATTATCGGACAGCCCCGTACATATATGATTTGCACGTTATATGCATGTCTTTTTTTTAATATTGTTGACTGTAAATTATTTAAAAAATGTTTGATAGACATATTTTTATCAAAAGATGCCGTTTTTTAAGTTTTGACGCTTTTTGAAATTTAAAAGTTGACAACGATGAACATCATTTCCAATTTACGTGCTCTCTTTCTCTCTCTCTCTCTCTTAATAAACGCTGAGCATGAAGTGGTGAATTTATTTTGTTTACTTAAGTTCGTTAACTGTTGAACTGGAATGCTGGAAATATGTTACCAACAACACACTGCGAGTTAATATTTAAATTTTGAAAACTGCCTTTAACCAAATATAAATGAGCAGCTTTTACTCACTACAATATGTGCTGTAAAATATAATACGAGTGGTATAATGCGAATACACTCACAACACGAAACAAAGATGTACTGTTTATTCAGCACGTTAAAAAGCAGCAACAATATATATATAGGTATATGTATGTGCATGTGTCTTACTGCTGCCGTCCAAACAGACTTACTGACATGTTATCTGTTTAAAAACAAGTGGGAGCATTGCGACGAAAAACAATAAAAGAAGTAGGAAGCGTCCAACTTCTAGTACACCTTTATTACTCTTGAAACTGGCAGGCTTCAAAGCAGGGATGGATATATCTTAGATCACAATGCCTATCCAACTCATATTGTCATAAAGAATTCAGTTAATTAGAGGCACAAATCGCCTAGATGGTTGTACCAAGGGTGTGGCACATGTCTAAAGATCTCTTTGCCTGCCTACCTAATTAAAATATCTACAGAGTAGCAAGTTAATTAGAGGCGTAAATCGTCTAGATAGTCTTACTAGGGGCATGGCAATCTCCAAAAACCGCTTTGCAGTGCAAACGTGTCACCCTTTGGTCTCCATTCGCGCCTAAACGGGTATCTTGGATAACTCCGCCTTGCATTTTTACCAAGGAACATGTGTGCCAAGTTTCACTTAGATATCTTAATTTTAACTCAAGTTACAGCTTGTACGGGCGGTCGCACAGACAGAGCGTTACTCGGATTTAAAATCGCCTCGTCATCCTGATCATTTACATATATGTATATATACAACCCTGTAGTTTTAGGTGATATATACAACCGTTAGGTGAATAAAGCCATTATACTCTGTAGCAACATGTTGTAAGAGTATAATAATTAAGGGTATTATTGTTATCACAATTGCCATAAAATACCGAGATAAAAGTAAACGCATATAATATAATTTAAATTTAAGATTTAATATTTCACACACTTTCAATTTCGCGCTGAAAAAGGTAAGCTTTTTAGTAGCAGTTCAGCGCCCTCGATAAGCACACAGCGATGTTCAATAGCTACTTGACGTGCACGAAATTCAGGTTTTTCATTTGGGGTAAACAAAATAGAATTATACATAAGTACAAGTATAACGGAAAATTGTATATTATTTCTAAGGCTTTTCCTCTTCCACAGCAACAGTTGCCTTGACGCTCGTGGTGTTTGCAGTGATCAGCGGCACAACGCTCGCGAACGTAATCAGTGACGCTAGCAAGCTTTTGATAGCAGCCAATGACACCACGGCGCACGCCAGCTGCGCGACCTCGTCCGTTGGTAGCGCTGAGGCTCTTGTCAGCAATCTTTTCGCCGCAATAAATACAGCAAAGTGTGAGTTGACAAACGCTAGCCAATGGCCTGCTGATTTTGCTGACGAAGCGCTGAGAGAAGGTCTGGAGAAGTATGACTTCGTCATTGTGGGCGCCGGTACGGCTGGTTCGGTGGTTGCCAGTCGTTTAACCGAAAACCCGCGTATCAAAGTGCTGCTGCTGGAGGCTGGCGAAGATCCGCCTATAGAATCTGAGGTGAGTTTTTAGATTCTCTATGAGGTGCCGAAAGCTACTGTTGGATTTCTTTTGGGACTTTTCAGTATTCAAAACCAATTGGGAAGCCATGATTCATAAGTGCAGTGCTCAACCTAAAGAATAAATAATGATTAAATAATGATTAATACATATGTATTATATATACGAATTGTTATATCGGTAACGGAAATTTGTATGCAGAACGGCTACATTAGGCATATACTGCACTTCAATAAATTTCAAAGTTGCAAATCGGACGTAGAGAGCTTCTGGATTCTTCTATCTGGAATGATTTGAGAGATATTCAGTCTACTCTACCTGCCTCCCACCTCTGGATAGAAATAGGCAACTGAAGATATATATAAATGTTCTTACTAAACGTTATTCCGACGGCATTTAGCATTCTTGTTTTTTGAGGTAATTCACTACAACTTGAGAAGTACTTAAAAACGCTTAATTACCCTTTATATTTCAATTGGGTCCACTTAATTTAAGTACAGAAATCCAGAGGTACAGCTCGCAGCGTAAGATAGAAAAGCTCAGTCAGTAGAGGCCGTATGGATCAAATCTTTTATCCTCTGTGGATCATATATAAATGCTACTCTTAAATCAAAAGACATAAATATAATAGTTTATGAGATTGCTGTCAATTCTCCATTTAGTAGAAGCAACTGATTGACCGCAGGTCGTAGGTGCATTAAAAATGCTAAAATTCTCTGCTAAGGAAAAATAAAGATTTCTGGCTAAACAACCCGGTTAACTGTTGTTCACAATATTATATACAATTGTATGAATATTATTTAGACCATAGAACCCCGAATTGAACGGATTATCCAAGTAAACCCTAGTTCGTTTGCGATACCAACCTTCTTGTTGTCTAACCTTTCCTTTAATCTTTTCAGATCTTCACACTAAGTTCCACGCTACATCACAGCCCCTACACCTGGACAGACTTTGGTGAACCGAATCCCAACTGTTGTCAAGGCATGCAGCAGCGTCGCTGTTATTGGCCGCGTGGCAAAATGGTAGGTGGCTCAAGCTCTATGAGTGGAAGCATTTTTTTGCTTGGTAATAAAGAGGATTTCGATCGATGGCGTCTATTGGGTTGCGATAAGTGGTCGTGGGAGGAAATGAAATTTTTGTATGAAAAGGCGCTGAAGGCCTCGCAGCACGAAGTCGTCGATAAACCGGTTGGCACCGTAGTACTGAACCAGTTTGACCATCTGGAGGAGCACAATGAACTAGCGCAACTTATGCTCAATGCTAGCAGCGAGCTAGGGTTGCGCTATATATCCGATTTATCAGATGGCACTATCGTTGGTTATACAGACGCAATACCCGCGAATATAGAAATGGGAAGGCGCATGAGCGTTGCGAAAACTTATTTGGGGCAAGTATCACGTACCCGACCTAATCTACATGTCATTAAAAAGGCAATGGTTACGAAAATACTCTTTTCTTCAGACAACAGTCGCGCTGTAGGTGTTGAATTCATCTTACGAAATCGCCATCGCTTAAAAGTTGCCACTATGAGCGAGGTGCTTCTTGCGGCAGGCGCCATAAATTCGCCAAAATTACTGTTACAATCGGGCATTGGTCCAAGTGAGCATTTGAAGGCGCTGCGCATAAACCAAATCGCAGATTTGCCTGTAGGCAATAATCTACATGATCACGGCATGCTGCCTTTGATACTCAAGTTTGGGCGCGAAATTAACCTGCCAAGCAGTATGGCCGAACCACAAAGCGTTGCAGATTATTTTTTGCGCCAAACCGGTCCACTTGCAGCCAGTATCAGCATTATGGGTTTCATTAACACCAATGCGAGCAGCAGCAGTCAGTATCCCGATCTGCACTTGGTGTCGCACACGATTGTACCGGCGGGTACTGCCGACAGCTTCAAATTTCTGCAGCTTCGCGATGAAATAGTCGCTGGGATTTCACGCGCGGCCGACAATAAAAGCCTCTTACAAATCTACGGATCGTTACTACGTCCGCTTTCAAGAGGCAAAGTGCGTCTTCGCTCGGCCGATCCTCAAGCGCCGCCGCTCATATACAACAACTATGCCACCGAGTCCGCTGATCAGCTCACATTGCTGAGATATGTGCGCTTCGTGCAGCGCATGTGCACCACTGCGGCGTTTAGAAACTATGGTTTACAGCTGTTGCATGTACCCATTGAGGAATGCGATCGCCTGCCGTATGATTCAGATGACTATTGGTTGTGTTACATAAAATACTTGTATATCGGTGCTTGGCATCCGGTGGGCACGTGTCGCATGGGCGCATACACCGATTCGCACGCTGTAGTAGATCAGCGTCTACGAGTGCGCGGCGTGAACGGATTGCGTGTGGTCGATGCGAGCATAATGCCAGAAATAACGAGCGGCAATACGAATGGGCCAACAACGCTAATTGCCGAAAAAGCAGCTGTGATGATTGAAGACGACTGGAAGGAGGAACTAACGTGATTGTTCACCTTACTGGTCTATATACTTGTTCTGAAGTTTAAGCCATGTCTTAGCATTAATTTATTTAATTATATTTATTTTTGAAAAAAATATATAAATAGCTGTATGCACTATCGTTAATTTGCAAAATTCGTTTGTTTTTATTCTACGTAATTTCTTTCAAAGGCAATGCAGTGATTATAGTCACCCTCCAACTTTTCGATACCATTTTTGTGGTACGATTTCATTCGACGAAAATTTCTCCCCAACGAGCATTATTTTGAGATCTGAGTAGGGGAAATAGTCGCTGGGGCCAGATCTGGAGAAAACGGTGGATGCGAAGCCAATTCGAATTCCCAATACATGTATTTTTACCATCGTTTTCACTGACTTGTGATGCGGTGCATTGTGTTCATCAAGCAGTGCAGTAACGCTATGTGTAATAGTCCCTGCTGACGGTCCTTCCTTTTTCAAGGTAGTCAATAAAAAGTATTCTAGACGCAACACAAAATACAAACGCCATAATTTTGCCAGCCGACTGTTGCGTTATTCCAAGCGTGTTACCGGGTTTAACGTGGGCAGTACACTCGGATAGCTGTCGATTGGACTTCGGAGTGAAATGATGGAGCTATGTTTCATCCATTGTCACATATCGACGCAAAAACTCATGTTTATTACGCTTCAACATTTCAAACACGCCATCGAATCATCAACTGGTCGTTTGTTTTTCGTCATCTGTGAGCTGGCGCGGCACCCGCTGCACAGAGCTTTCTCATACCCAAATATTTGTGAATGATATGATGTACATGTTCAGTTGATATCTTTGGAGTGCCTGCTATCTCGAACAAACTTCAGTTTAAGTTCATTCAAAATTATTTTGTGGACTTTTTTGATGTTTTCGTCGGTAACAACCAGTTTTAGGCGCCCACTGCCTTCGTCGTCCTCGGTGCTCATTTCGGTGCGTTCAAACTTTGCAAACTACTTTTCAACGTTCGATTTCCCTGATTCAGCGTCAAAATAATGTTAATCAATCTAAATATTGGCTTCAACAGTATTTATTAACACGCGAAATTCATTTTTATCCATTTTTTCACAATGAAGAGAGTTGTTGCACTTAAATAGATACGTAGGTTGCTATATGTATTTCTGGACTAGGCAACACTAAGTGTTGTCAGGTGCAATCTGACATTTCCATTTGAAAGTTTGACATTTTTTAGCATAACATCACTCAGAACGTTTTGTCATTTAATCGTGAATTGTTTTATTTACAGGGAATTAAAAAATTCATCTCGGCCAAAAAATGGAATTAACTGGTGAACATTTTCGTGCGATCATTTTTCACAACTTTCGACGTGGATTATCACGACAAGAGTGCATCGATGAACTAAAATCTTTGTATGGCTATGAAGCACCATCCTATAGCACTGTGAAAAACTGTTAAAACGAATTCAATCGTGGCCGACGCTCGCTCAAAGACGAATTCCGTGAAGGTCGTCCAAAAACTGCCGTTGTGCCAGAAAACATCGATGCCGTCAGTGAACTGATAATGCAAGACCGTCATGTAACATACCTTCAGATAGAGGCATGCCTATGCATTTCTCCCACCAACATACATTCGATATTGCATGAACACCTGGCCGTAAAAAAGGTTTGTTCCCGTTGGATCCCGCACAATTTGACAATCGCTCAAAAAAGGGCTCGTGTGGATTGGTGTAAAGAAATGCTGAAAAAATACGATCGCGGTGCTTTAAAAGACGTTTATAAGATCGCCACAGGTGACGAATCATGGATCTATGCGTATGAGCCCGAAACAAAACAGCAATCGACCGTGTGGGTCTTCCAAGACGAGCCAATTCCAACGAAAAAAAAGAAACATTTTCGTTGATAAATATGCCTATTTTCATTATTAGGCCAGAAATATATATAGCAGCCCTCGTATAATTCACAAACTAATGATCCGACAGCTGCCAAATTTATACATGCGCCTTTTGAAGTTTAAGGTTAACTAAAAATCATGTGGATTTAATTCTAGTAGCGCCATCTATGTGTCAGGCCGGGCACTTTTCAGTTGAGTTCAGTTTCTCAAACCAATAACAGTGTGAGTCAATTTTTTCAAGTTAACAATGGACATCTAAACGTTGAGTGATTTTTCGTCGAAAAAAGGCATGTTTTCGAGCTTTTTTTGTTGAAGATACAGTTTAAATCTCTTTTTAAGTATGACAATCGTATTATTTGCATACTTGTTACATTGATTTAAAGCACATCCAAAGAAAGTCCGAGACGTACATTACTGAAGAGGAAATATTGAATAATAATCGGTATATACATAGTACCGAGTGGTGTGAGTCATAATGACTTACATGTTGATTATTGCATAGATTAGCTCACCTAGAATAGAAGAAAAAAGAAAAGGAAAATGTTAGTTTCATATTAAGTTTGTTTTTTATTTTAATAACGAGTAGAGGAATTATAAAATAAAATCCAATTTATGCGATAATTGCTTATTGAAAGACTTATAACAAATGCATTAATATTATAAATTATTCACAATTTATTTGAACACCTGTTTAGGTAGGCTGCTTAGTATATCTAATTGTTCAAATATAATATAATATAACAGGCGTTTCGAACGGTCACTTGATGAAGTCAATTAGCAATTTGTTCGAAGCGTATCATTGTTAATTTATTAAATTAAGTGGCTGTCTGAAAAGCTGGAGGAAAAGTTTTATATAGTAGTTGTAGTACTTATCCGTTTTAATCTTTCCTAATTAAAATAATGTGCTCATCAGAAATATGCACCATAATTAGTCGAATAGTCGTTTCTGAGGCTAAACTAAAGCTTATCTTATTACAGTGGTAGACATTTCGTATAAGCACACAATGAAATTTTTCGAAAAAGCATATTTAAAGCAGATTATTTCGAAAAAAAGATTTTGATATGTCAATTACTGTAATGCTATATTGTATACCAATGACTGGCGTCAGTAAGTCGGCATGTAACGGTACTTGTTTAAGTAGGCAAATCACAATAAAAGAAGTATCGCAGTAGTAACGCGGACATTCGTATAAGCGCATGTTAGAAAAATACATATTTTTTAAAAGAGGAGCTGCAGCGTAAATTTTTTTTTTGCTTTTCATTAGACGAGATAATAAATAAAAGGTAAAGTAGGCTTTTTAGTGTAAAATTTTGTATTTACATGTATTTTATTGATAATTTAGATCATGCCTAAAGGATCCAACAAAAGGTAACCAAAAACTGACACTCCGTCAAAAAGGGCAAATACTCCATGAAGCAACAAAAAATAAACTACATTGCAGCCAAATTAAAGTAAAATTAGAGATCGACGTAACACCTCGTCAAATCGCCAGGGTGTTCAACACTTCCCCGAACGTTAAATGGACGTAATTGAAGAACAAGCCACGTTTAACAACACAGCACAAGCGAGAACGGTTAAGATTTGCCAAAAAATACATGTCCTGGAAAAAGGAGTGGCAAAGGGTTATTTTTTCGGATGAGAAAAAATTCAATTTAGACGGACCAGATTGCTATAGTTGTTACTGGCACGATCTAACCAAAGAAAATGTGGTGCGATCGAAGCGAAATTTCGGAGGCGGGAGCGTCATGGTTTGGGGAGCATTTTGCTATGATTCTAGGCTTAACCTGGTACCCATAACATGCCGCATGAATTCCACAGCGTACATAGATCTACTCCAACAAAACCTCATTCCATTTGTAAGGCAAGCAACGGAAATCGAATATGTATTCAAACAGGACAATGCCTCGATACATACTTCTCGGCAAACAAAGGCGTGGTTGGAGAGCCAAGAAGTGCCTTTACTTGATTGGCCGGCATGCAGTCCGGATTGTAACCCCATAGAAAATCTGTGGGGAGTAATGGCAGGGAAAGTTTACGGCAATGGGCGTCAATACAGCAAGGTCAATGAGCTTAAAACTTCAATTCTGCAATTTTGGCTTGATTTGAGCGGAGATTTGCTCAAAAATCTTGTTGAGTCTAAGCCAAGTCTCATTTTTGTTGTTATTGAAAACCGGGGTGGCCATACCAAGTACTAAGATTAAGTTAAAGTATCGAGTTTTATTTTATTTTCCAGAAGATGTGGAGTGCGCTTAAATGAATGTCTCCTTAAAAATCCAGATTTCTTTAAAATTATGTTAAGTTTTTACTAATTACTGTTGAATTGATAAAAATTTAAAATTAACAATATGTAAGACAATAAAATGAATAACTTTCAATATAATAATGCAACAATTGAAGCTTTTATTTATTAAAAACCCAAAACATATGTGTGCGCTTATACGAATGTCTACCACTTTATTTGTTATGACACCGTTCCCACGACGTTTGGTTTACGTATACGAAATGAACACGGATTTATATTCGGCTAAAATTATTCTACCCTTGTAGGGTTACTATAGACTAAACACCAGGGTACAAGTGATCAACTTTCTAGTTTTTCATTGCTGTCATCATAAAAACTATATTTCTGTCAGAGCAGACCAATGTAGAGAGAGTTGTAACCACGAATGTTTCCTATACGATTTCGAAGTCGTTCATGCATTTTCTTTTAAAGAAGTTCATTAGTTCATATTCAAGCGATCGTCGAAAGACCTCTGGATTAGTGGTATTTTATTAAGTAAGTATTATATATCTTGCTTGTTATGTGTATATTTGAACCAGAGACCTGCATTGGGTATGATCGATCCGGTTTGATCAGCCACGCTCAAAACGGTCACAACTCAGCACAGCGGTTCGCAACAAAATTGTTCGATTGAGTTTCGTGCTCAAAACGAAGGAGTTCGATCAGTTGATTGGATTGCTCTGCTTACTGATTGAAACTGATTGGTTGGTTCCGGTATGACGATTGGAAGTGATTGTACAGAAAAAGACGATCAAGTCCAACGATGCACGAAAACTCATAGGCTAGTTAGTGAAAAACGCTTCCTTCCTTCCTTCCTTTTCCTTCCTTATCGGCAAAATGAGTGCACAGTCAAGAACGTGGTAAAAACGCAGAAATCAGCCATCTTTGCTTTGCTTTCATTTGAACAATGTTGCCATTGCCCAATACGCATATATAGTTTTAAGCACATCTTTGTTTTCAATAACAATTTTTTACAATATAAAGTATCAAAACTGAAAACAAACTATTAAAAATAGTTTATATATTTATAAATAATAGCATTCGACTCTGATTTTGAGTTATTTTAAGAAAATTTCAAACATATTGAACAGATTGAATTATAAAAGTTGATAATTACTGCAGTATATCGATATTGGCAACCTTGCGTTGTGAGAGAGCAATCAGCTGAGACGTTTACGACGGCAAAAATCCAAATGTCGCAGATTCTCACGTCAACGTCACGTCAGAGTAGCGTTTTTCACTGTTCAGTTACATTGCGCGCCCATAAGATAGGTCGTCCCAGCTGACACGACCCACGATTCTGCGTTGTTCACTAACCAGCCTATCAGACATCGATCAAGTTGCGTTTGAATTGATTGTGATTAGACCAATCAGATCGAGAATTGCCCTGCAAATATGTATATACATAGTTTGTATGTACATATTTGTGTGTTTTAACGGAAACAAGTTGCGATGCATAAAATTAACCAAAACATTACTGCATATATTTCTTCATTTTTAACGCTTAAAACTAAAATTCAATTAATGCTTAAAATTAATAAATAAAGGTAATGCTTAAAATATTAGGGAACACAAATTTCAAATTTTTATCACTTCTTCATTGAGATCAACAAAAACTTAAAATTAAAAGAAGGTAATAAACTTGGTTTCTTAATCGCTAAAGCTTTAAAAAAAATGAATTTAAAAACAATAAATTATCAACTGAACATGGTCCGAGCCTATTTCTTTTTTAAGTTATAATATTTCCAGCTAAAGAAAAAGAACGCTCAGCGACTGCGCTGCTGGCAGGAACCAACCGGTATGACCAAACGGTATGATTGTGATCGATCGGAATGCAAGCAGCATTCTTTGCTGCTCACACAAGGCTTTCGATCGAGAAAAATCATTACGAAACAAGCAACAGTGATTGAAACTGATTGTTCGCTTCGAGCACGCTCGCTTACGATCATTCATTTTTGTTGAAGCAAAGTTTTCCGTCACAAAAAATCTGAGTCAATGATCGGGTATGATTGAAAAAATTGTGATCGTTGCAGCTCTCTGATTTGAACACATATTGCATATCATACACATGTATAGTACGTACCAAGAGCAATAAGTATTATGATAAAAGCACATTGAACCCAAAACTTAAATGAGTATTCAAAACTTTAACTGAGCCTTTTGATTTTAGACCTCCACCTCATAGTTTCTATAAAGCTCAAACTTTTGAGCATTTTTGCTCGTTTATACTTATGTTTTGTTTTTAATATTTTGTCTCGTCGTTGGAAGAATTCTGCTAGCACAGCGAATTGTGATTTTTGGGTCAACAAAGCACCGTCTGCCGAAGAAGCATAACACCAAGCTTAATGGCCTAGTCTATTTGCAATCACAGTGAAATTTTGTAAACGGTTGAAAACAGTTGAGCGCGCGTGAAATTTAACAACCAACAAAAAGAAGACTTCTCGTTGCGGTCAGTTTTGTGAAATGTTGGGTGGAGCTGGTCTTGTAACGCTGTGGCGCTTCGTGCTCACGGCTTTACCAAGCGCGACTATAATTATCATGCTCATCGATGGCATAAATATTTACCGACCGGACATAGTTGACGAGGATAATCGACTGAGCGCAACGAATATTTTGAATTTACGTGACTCGTATGACTTTGTTATTATCGGTGGCGGTTCGGCAGGTTGTGTGCTCGCATCGCGTCTGTCGGAGGTGCGTAACTGGAGTGTGTTACTGCTGGAAGCCGGCGGTGATGAACCCATGATATCGGATTTGCCAATGTTGTATCCAGTATTCCAGCGCACTCCATTTGATTGGGGTTATCGCACAGAGCCATCCGATCGCTACTGTCTCGCCATGCAAGGACAGAGTTGTTTCTGGCCGCGCGCTAAATTATTAGGCGGCTGTAGCTCAATAAATGCAATGATGCATATACGCGGTAATAGACGTGACTACGATCACTGGGCGGAATTGGGTAATGTTGGTTGGAATTATGACAGCATTTTGCACTATTTTAGAAAATTGGAGGATATGCGCGTGCCAGGCTTCGAGAACGATCGTTTCTATCACGGTTTCGGTGGACCGGTTACAATTGAAAATTATAGGTTTCCATCCCCATTATTGGACGTTTTCATGGAGGCAGCCACGGAGCTGAACTTTGTGTGTTGTTGCTATAAATATTTATCATAACTGTTTGACTAATTTTCTATTTTTCAGCTCAATCCATTTAACGACTTCAATGGGCGCAGTCAAACCGGCTTCGCTGTGCCGCATGGTACCATCCGCGATGGACTACGTTGTAGTGAGAATAAAGCATATATACGGCCAGTTTGGAAACGTCCGAACCTCGATATAGTGCTGCGCGCTTTTGTCAATCGCATAGTCGTCGACAAGGAGTCGAAAGTAGCGCGTGGTGTGCACTTTGAGCATTTAGGCTTCATGCATAAGGTTAGCGCACGTCGGGAAGTTATACTCTCAGCTGGCGCCATAGCCAGCCCACAATTGCTGATGACTTCGGGTATCGGGCCGGAGCGACAACTAATTCAACATGGCATACCAGTTATACAGCATTTGCCTGGCGTTGGTATCAATTTACAAGATCATATATCTACTGCCGGACCACAGTATCTCATTGACAACAGCGTTACGGGGCATCGCCTTTCGTTTATAGTGCCGGAAATGTTGAATGCACGCTCGGTGGACTCCTTTCTACATCATGCCGATGGATTTTTCTATGCCATGCCCATCAGCGAAGTTATGGGTTTCACGAGCACTAAATATCAAGACCCTAAACTGGATTGGCCTGACATACAAATCTTTATGGGCAGTTACGGTTATGGCGCTGACGGTGGCCTGATTGGCAGACGTGGTAGTGGAATATCTTTTGCTAATTACGAAAATATTTTTGAACACATGATTTACAAGGATGCCTTCACATTGACAATCTTATTAATGCGGCCGAAGAGTCGCGGCCGTCTCGAGTTAAGATCAAGCGATCCGCGTGTGCATCCACGTATCTATGCTAACTATTTCGATCATCCGTTGGATATGGCAGTACTGGTAAGTTAAGAAACAGACACTAACAATACATATGATTGAGTGCGACCTTTTAAATATTTCACCAAAGGTGGAAGGCGTAAAATTTGCGCACAGCTTAACACAAACCGCCATCATGCGGCGACTCAATGCCACGCTGAACATTTTCGAATGGCGCAATTGCCCCGAAGTGGAGTACCTGAGCGACGCTTTTTGGGAATGCATTGCCCGTTTCTACTCACAGACAATTTACCATCCGGTGGGCACTTGTAAAATGGGCGTGTATGACGATCCTTTTGCGGTAGTGGATCCACGTTTGCGTGTTTATGGCGTGCGCGGTTTGCGTGTGATCGATGCTAGTATTATGCCGACCATACCGACGGGCAATACGAATACGCCGACGATAATGATCGCCGAAAAGGCCGCGGATATGATTAAAGAGGACTGGCTCCGTTATGGAGGTGGGCAGTAAATGAAAAGAATATTCATATTTTTTAGTTTTTATATTTTTAAATAATTTAATTTATTTAAAATTCATTATAAAATTGTTATAAGATTTGGAGTAAAAACAAAATATAATACGAGATTGTGTTTTTATATTTTGAATATCTTACACAAAAAAAAAACACGATTACGTTGAATAATTAGCTTTTTACATGACTTTATTGAACGTGTAAATTGTTTTTGGTTTTTATCGTAAATTTGCTTACTAGCCATTTTTGTTCCTTTCTCGAGCGCAGACCTACTTTATTTCAAGTAAATATGTCGATTTTGCTGTTTCATTACACTGGAAGACTCTGTTTTGATTTAATTAAACAAATTTATTTTTGAAGTATACTTATATAGGAAATATAAATATTCGATGTACAATGAGAGGAAATTTTGGAAAAAAAATTAGTAGAAATGGGTCGACAAACAAGTGTGGAAATTAGACAGCAAATGATTGAACTGTACCAAGACGGTAAATCTCAAAGGGATATACATAGAAGAATATGTTAATAAAAGTCGGGGAACTGTGCAGCACATAATTCATCGTTTTGTTAGAAAAGAAAGAACTGCAACAGACAGAAAACGAGCAAAAAGCGTTTATAGGTATTTATCGTGCGAGAAACTAAACAAATCCTCATTGTAGTGCTCCAAAACCGGCCCATATAGTTTTCAGGAAGAATTGTTTTTTAATGGGCAGATATTTCGAAACAAACCATTTATTAATCAGAAAAACTGCATGGCAGTTGGTGAAACTGGAAATCTACATCATATTCCAGGCACAATGAACAAATTCGTTTATATAGACATTTTACGTCAAAACATCAACCTAAGTGTTGAAAAACTGGGGATCGTAGAAAATTTTTATTTGTATCAGGACAACGATCCCAAGCACAAATCTTTTGTTGTGCGGCAATGGTTATTATATACATATGTATCCACATGTATTGGAATCTCCGGACTTAAACATAATTGAAAATTTATGGGCCTCTCACGATCAAAATGTTCACAAAAATAGGGTTTCATCGAAAAGGACCTTTTGGATGGCTTACACACGGAGCGGCGCGGAATTCCTTTCACATATATATGCAAATTATTGGAATCGATGTCCAGACATCTACAAGGGTAATTTCTGTGAAAGGTGGTCCAACAAAATATTTACGTCTTATTTGTGTTATTTTTAATATATACATATAGCTCCCTTTTACTGTGAGCATTTTTAGCTTTAATAAATTTGTTTATACTCAAAATAGGCGCTGTTTAGATGCACATTGAACTACTACAAATGAAAATTCAGATGATAAAAGAATATAACGGGTGATTTTTTTGAGGTTAGGATTTTCATGCATTAGTATTTGACAGATCACGTGGGATTTCAGACATGGTGTCAAAGAGAAAGATGCTCAGTATGCTTTGACATTTCATCATGAATAGACTTACTAACGAGCAACGCTTGCAAATCTTTGAATTTTATTACCAAAATCAGTGTTCGGTTTTTTTTTTTTTTTCGGACAAATTTTGTTCAGCGATGAGGCTCATTTCTGGTTGAATGGCTACGCAAATAAGCAAAATTGCCGCATTTGGGGTGAAGAGCAACCAGAAGCCGTTCAAGAACTGCCCATGCATCCCGAAAAATGCACTGTTTGGTGTGGTTTGTACGCTGGTGGAATCATTGGACCGTATTTTTTCAAAGATGCTGTTGGACGCAACGTTACGGTGAATGGCGATCGCTATCGTTCGATGCTAACAAACTTTTTGTTGCCAAAAATGGAAGAACTGAACTTGGTTGACATGTGGTTTCAACAAGATGGCGCTACATGCCACACAGCTCGCGATTCTATGGCCATTTTGAGGGAAAACTTCGGACAACAATTCATCTCAAGAAATGGACCCGTAAGTTGGCCACCAAGATCATGCGATTTAACGCTTTTAGACTATTTTTTGTGGGGCTACGTCAAGTCTAAAGTCTACAGAAATAAGCCAGCAACTATTCCAGCTTTGGAAGACAACATTTCCGAAGAAATTCGGGCTATTCCGGCCGAAATGCTCGAAAAAGTTGCCCAAAATTGGACTTTCCGAATGGACCACCTAAGACGCAGCCGCGGTCAACATTTAAATGAAATTATATTCAAAAAGTAAATGTCATGAACCAATCTAACGTTTCAAATAAAGAACCGATGAGATTTTGCAAATTTTATGCGTTTTTTTTTAAAAAAAAAGTTATCAAGCTCTTAAAAAATCACCCTTTACAAGTTTTTTTAATAGCAGTTGGGTTTTAGTGTTAATAGATACAAATATTATGTGGCTCACTGTCGAACAGCAGGTTGCAGATTATAACGCTTAAAATGCTAATATATGTAAACAGGGTTTTGCCGAATTTGAGCGCAAGTATTTTGTAATCTCTCATATAAACACACTCCCCATATTATTTCTTAAGAAGTGCCACATTTCCTCACCCAAACCGATTATACGTAATCCAAAATTGTTCTATGGTTGCGTCAACTCCAAACGCAGGATTTCTAATTTTCCGTCCGCTATGAAATATAATTTTAGTATGTTTAGTGACAATCACACCATTGCTAATATGTTCGCTGAATTCTTTAAGTCCAATTACTCTCCAAAATCTCCAAAAAATGTTCCGCATCAGCACAAGTTATATCCGATTTCTGTCATTAATGCACCTACCATTTCCGAAGCAGACGTCTTATATCAGTTAAATATGTTAGAACAATCATATAATTATGGCTCAGATATGATTCCCTCATGCTTTCTTAAGAAATGTGCCAAATATACACTGGTCGGCATATATATTTTGTCATAGCATTCATTTGACCTTTAGACTCTTGAACTAAGTACCGGTGCATTATTAGAACCGAAAATGATGATGAAAGAGAAGTGCAAATTAATAACTGTAAATATGCGAAATATTTCGTCAATTGTCTTTTGTTTTTTCGTTCTGCTGATAAGAATGCCGGCAAGCAACGATTTTTGCAGCGGCATATATATTTTGTCATTGCGTAATTTAGTTGTTTCTAGGCAAGCTGAAAGTGTGGTTCAAGAATATTATTACAAGTTTTCATTAACATTGCATAAAGTTGATCTTTTAATATTTAAAATGGTTAAAACATCTGAGCTGAGCACCAAAATAAGATCAGAAATTGTGATCAAATACAGCTTGGGTTTTTCCGTAATAAACATCGCTAGGGAATATAATTTGTCTCGTCAGACCATTTACTATCAAATCAATAAATATAGAAAATGTAACGATGTCACCAATGTTCGCCGTAAAGGCAGAAATCGAAAGACAGGAGCTGATGCCGACCGTCTTATCGTCCGTGCTTTTAAGAAGGACCCTCTAAAAACACCAAAGGCTGTGTCCTTGGAATGGAATGAGACTGCATCCACTTCCATAAGTGAGAGAACAATACGCAGGCGTTTGATTGAAGCAGATATGAAAACATATATTGCAAAGCCAATACCTTTCATCACCCTAAAAAATAGACTAAAGCGTTTGGAGTTCGCGAAAAGGTACATCACCAAGTCCCCTTCATTTTGGTGTAAAATCCTGTGGACGGATGAGAGTAGTTTTGAATTCCACGCATCTCAAAAGAAAGTTTTTGTAAGAATTAACAAGAATTATCGTAAAAAAATTGCTTCTGTGTGTCAAAGAGTAAGCCATGGGGGTGGGAGCGTAATGTTCTGGGGCGCAGTTTCATACAATGGTGTGGGAGACTTGGTTCCCATAGACGGATCCATGAACCAGAACCGATATTTAGAAACCTTAAACAATTATGCACTTCCTTCCGGCGACAGATTAATAGGAAAAGAATTTATTCTCCAACAGGACAATGCTCCATGCCATAAGGTGAGATTAATTACTAGGTTTTTAAGAGATGTTGGGGTGGAAACCCTCGATTGGCCACCACAAAGTCCTGACTTAAACATTATTGAAAATGTGTGGTCGCTAATAAAGCGAAATAGAAGCACTGATCTGACCAGGACAAAACCAGAAACCATCACTGAGGTCACAATGAATTGGAAAGAGATTCCTTTGAAATACCTCCAAACCTTGGTCGAATCCGTCCCGAATCACCTCCAAAAGGTCATAGACACCAAAGGAGGTTATATTTTTTTATTAATTTCCAGTTTAAAATAGATTTATAAAACAAAATAGTGAATTAAGATAAAAAAAAATGTTTGTCAAAATACTTATGCCACCCATGAAAGTACTTTGTTTTTAGTTTTAATTAAATAAAAAATCTAAATCAATGTTAAACATGAAAAATTGTTATATTTATAATTTAATATATTGTAACTAAATGAACTATGTACAATCCATAAATACTTTTCTCTTTAAAATAAATAAAATTTCAAACCGAAACTGAGGCATCGCCATGTCAAAATATATATGCCGACCAGTGTATATACAAACCCCTAACAAAACTATTTAATTCATCTCTTATGCAAGGCTTATTTCCATTCATATGGAAAAAGTCATTTATAATTCCTTTACATAAGAGTGGATTTAGGTTATCTATTGAAAATTATAGGGGAATAGCAAATTTGTCGGCAATACCTAAACTTTTTGAAGCAATTATAACAGACGACATAACCTTCCGGATCTCTCCACTAATATCTTGTTATCAGTACGGTTATGGTAAAGGGAAATCTACAATAACTAATTTGTTTGAATTTGATGTTATATACCCAGATTTTAGTAAAGCTTTTGATAAAGTAAACCATTCAATTCTTTTGAATAAACTTGATCTTCTTGGTTTTCAACCAATACTTCTAAAATGGGTTGCTTCTTAGACCTAGATTCTCTAGAATTCAACAAGTCATATTTAACGATATTTTTTCTGACATAATCAATGTTCCTTCAGGCGTTCCACAAGGTACCAATCTTGGTCCAATTCTGTTCTTATTAATGACATATCATCTGTTGTTAAGTTTTCAAAAGTTTTATTATATGCTGACGATGTAAAACTTTTTAAAACGTATACTTCAAACAGCGAAAGATGTCAGTTGCAAACAGACTTAAACAACCTAGTTTCTTGGTGTGATAGAAGTGACATGCCATTGAACCGTAAAAAATGTAAAACGATGTGCTTGTCACGCAGATCTGTAGACCCTACTTCATACGCAATACAAAACTTTAGGTTGGAGAAAGTATGCAGTTTTGTTGACCTGGGAGTAACTATGGACCCCAAACTCAATTTTAATCTTCATGCAACTTCCACGGGTTTTAAAGCTAAAGGCGCTCATAGTTTTGTTAAACGTTGGTCTAAAGAATTTAGAGATCCGCTTACCACAAAAATTTTTTTTACATCTCTGGTGAGGGTTATATTAGAGTATGCTTCTGTGGTTTGGAACCCTAGTTACCAAGTCCATTCGGATAAGTTAGAGTCCGTTCAAAAACAATTTTTACTTTTTGCCTTAAATCATTTGCATTGGGATTCCAGTTTAAACCTTCCCCCTTAGACTAACCGTTTAAAACTTGAACTTGAAACTGAACAATCAATATTAAGTTTTTATATTGAGATGTCTTTACGAAATTTGGCAGAGATTATGCATTTTCCAAGGCAAAACTATAACACTGAAGAAATTTTTCTTTTTCTAAGCTGATTCTAGAAACGCCGTTCGTATTGAGTCAATCCGATCTAAAACACAAACAAACTTGCTCGTATACTCTCATTTCATATTTACAAGTAAATACATGTATATTTGAAAGCTATTGAAGGAGTTGCAATTTCAATAGCTGTCTGGGTTGTCTAGGACCACAGAATGTCGAAATTGAGTCACAATGTTATGAAGTTGCAGCTCAAACGATCTACTTTGAGTCTCACTATACTCTTTCAAGAGCTATATAAAAATACTAGGACCACAGAATCTCGAAATTGAGCCATAATCTTACGAAGTTGCAACTCAATTGATCTATTCGGAGCCTCACTATACAAAGCTCCTGAGTGTAAATGAAATAGTTTCCGTCTCGGCATTTGTTACACAATTTGAGAGCATACATGTGTGTCACAAAGGAGTATGTTGTTGGTGAGTCGTTGCGCATGCGCTAAATAGTGTACGCCACCAGCGCCTGAGTGACATGTTGCAGGTGCAAGTTTTGAGCAAGCATAGCCTTAAACGAGTACGTATTATGTTAATAAATATTTGCACATAACACAGCATGCAAGTGTATTTGAGCGTTTACATTTCATCGCCGAGCGTCACACACCGCACAACATCGTAAATAATATAAAGAATGAAGCGCTTGCGCGATCAGTAGTCAGTCGAATGTATAACGAGAATGTTGCCGTTAGCAAACAGTTTGTACTCTAAGCGCAAGCTTTGCTACTTAATGCTTGGCTGGATGTTGCTCGTAACGGTCGTAAGTGCGCAGGGTCAACGTGATCAGTTCATCATACGCGTTGCCGAACTACCCAATGACTTGCCCAACGAAGCGGACGGCACTGCAAGTGTGGGCGGTGGGCTCAATTTAAATTTAGGCGATTTCTCAAGCAATGCAGGTTTGGGTGGTTTGACGGTTGGCGATGCGTCGGCGCAACTACTGCAAGCGCCCGATGTGGTAGTGGAGGGTGAGTGCGCTCTAACGCAGATTTAATACTTGAAGTGTGTTGAAATGCATTTTAACCGTTTTTCATAGGTCTGAACTTGCTGCAGCGCAACAATTTGGTGGCCGCAGCTGGCAATGCGCAAGCGCCTGGACCACAACAACGCGTGCGTCTGAATAGCTATTTGCGGCGACGTTGAGTCGACCGTACAGACAATAGCAGAATTAACGAATAATGAATAAAAAATCAAATATTCTTATTATTATTATTATGCAGCAACTATGCGAATAACATAATTATTACTTGCCTTCAGAAGTTGCACTAACTATGCGCGCCAATTCAATGCAAACCTTTTTTTTTTCATATACTAAAGCTAAACTTAAGTGCGGCGCGCAATTGTGAATCAGTTGAAATTGATTTTTTGTACCTGAACGCGGTTAATTAATTGTATATTATCACAGGTGAATGCCGTTTTGTGCGAATAATTTGCTTGAAAGTGTGATTGTTTCAATTATTCTGATTTCATAGCACAAAATCCATAATTGTGCGGTTGCCATGACAGCCTTGAGTTTTTTTAGTAAAATAAAAGTGAGCATACTTTAATTGGCATTTTCTACTTTATAATCGCACATAATTATTTACATAGGATACCATAGTACTTCTGCTTACACTGAAAAAAATTGCGCATAATTATGGAAAATATACATAGAGCTGCATTTGTCAGATAGCGAATAACTAACGCAATGATTGGTGCGATATATAAAAATAAATATATATAAAAAGGTATAAATATTTGATTGCAATATGTACACATATGTGACCTGGTCTACGGAAAGGGGCTTAGGTGTCAAAAAATCAATTTTCACTTTTTAGTTGATTCGGATGGAAGATGAGATGCTTTTTCACGTCATAGAATCCAAAAAAAAAATCCACGTTAGCTCCCTTTTCGTAGACCAGGTCACATATACTAAGTTATTCTCAACATTGTCAACCATACAAAACCATTCACAAGCAATTTTAACAAAAAAGTACCGGAAATTGTAAATAAAACGCAAAATATTTAATTATTCATCAATGTTTATTCAGTCGCCTTCAAAGTCCAATAAAATTTTCAAGACAAGCCTTAGTTGGGGAGGGGCGGTAAAGTTTTTAAGAGAAAAGAAATGACTTTTTAAATTTATTTCTTAAATATGGATTGAGTAATTTGTTCGGACCTTCTGTATATTATTTACCATACTTTTGACAATCTAAGACAATTTTTTCATGCAGAAATATTGAAGCATGAGCCGGTAACAGAGCTTCTCGCAGAACGTCTTAAGGAAAAAAAAAAAAAACACTTTGCGGTGTTCACCACAACTCGACTGGAAATTATCCGAATATTAAAAACCAAGAAAAATTAGTCAAATTATAATCAAATCCTCCCCCCTCCCATCGTTCTCTGGTATTTTTTTTTCATTGAAAAATGTTTGCCGGCCCTTTAAAGTTAAAAAAAGACGATATTTTCCAACTAAAAAAAATCCTCCATTTTGTGGATGTTAAACACCCTTAATGTAAAACAAGAAAAAACGTTAACTTCGGCTGCACTGAAGCTAACATACCCTTCACAGGTGCATTTCTTTTAGTAACTATGTGTTCAGTTTGTATGGAAGCTATATGCTATACTAATCCGATTTGAAGATTTTTTTCGGAGATTATTTTGTTACTTTTGTTACAGTAATTCATGTCGAATTTTGTGAAGATACCACGTCAAATGCGAAAGTTTTCCATACAAGGCCTTGATTCCGATCCTTCGGTTTGTACGCCAGCTATAAGCCATAGTAAGGCGATCTGAACAATTTCTTTCGATATAACATTATTTCTATGAACAATAACTTATACCAAATTTCGTGAAGATATATCGTCAAATGTGGAAGTTTCCCAAGCAAGCATTTGATTCCTATCATTCAGTTTGTATGGCAGCTACAGTTATTGTGGTCCGCTATCGGCAGTTCCGACAAACAGCTTCTTGAAGAGAAAATGACGTTTGTAAAATTTCAAAACGATATCTTGAAAACTGAGGGACAAGTTCGTGTATATGCAGACAGACAGACAGACAGACAGACCTGGCTAAATCGACTCAGCTCAACGTACTGATCATTTAAATAGTACATTCATATATACTTTATAGGCGGTCTCAGACGCTTCCTTCTGGGTGTTACAAACTTCGTAACAAACTTAATATACCCTGTTCAGGGTATGAAATTAAAGTTAGAATAGGGGGCGTTATCTTGCTGACCCATTTTTTGTTTGAAATTTTTTGTATTGTTTTACTTTTTAATACTATAAAAAATTATATTGAATCGTATTGTTTATAGCTCATTTCGAGGTAAATTGAATAAAGAAAGTGGGAAAAAAAATTTATAACTGCGTGCTTAGGGAGCGTAATGTATATAATAAGTCCAGTTGTTGAATGGTATATGGTTATAATTTATCCTTAAAAATGGCTTTAACTCGTACATATGTTAAGCATAGAGGGATGTGGTACATGACTGAAAGAATAATGAAACCAAATGGACGATTTCGGATTATAAAAATAACAAAGATTCAAACTACTTCATTAACTTAACTGAACTTTTATATTATAAGTATGAACCCATTTACTTATATTCCAGTCAATTTACAATTCAAAATGTTTGCTTCGAGAATGTTTTCGTTTTTATAAACTTTTTAATGGCAACTCGTGTGTCATTGGGTAGCCAATTAGAGAGATAGAATAGGATCTCAACTTCTCTTGTGCATCGATTCAATCATTTTGGTTAATGAATCGGGTATAAAGTGCGTCATTGCTAGACTCGTACCAAAAGACCTGCATGCGCCGTCATATTTGATTGTGACTGACTTTTTGTCCAAACATGAAACTTAGCCACCGTAATCGCTAGATTTGGTTCGCTCTCACGGTTTTTTCGAAACTCAAAAAATCGCTCCGGGAAAGGCGCCATGAGCCCATTGACCGTCCATAAAACAATGGCCATACAACCTTTTGCCGTCGTGAACAAACATGGATCAAACACACACTAATTAACTTAAGAGGAACCTTAAAAACGGTTGAACCGATCCTTAGTATTTATAAGTAATGAGGACTAGAGGTATTATTGACGATTTTATCCTTTTTGGTCATATTTAACAGAAAAGGATTTTATCTGATTTATTTTAAGATATAGTGCCTCAGTCTCATTTCAATATGTCTATTCATTCTTTGTTTACAAGCCACTTAGTGTCGCGTGTCAGAGTATTTTTTTACAATGGAAAAAATTGAATATCGTGCAGTGATAAAAATCTTATTTTTGGAAGGTGGAGCACAAAAAGAAATCATGAACGAATGTTAAAATTGTGTAATGATTTTTCATCTACAATTAGAACAGCAGAAAAATAATTTTCTGAATTTAAACGCCTTCCAAGCCTTGAAGACGATCCACGTGAAGGACGTCGTAAATTCGTGAAAAAGACCCAGTTTGCAGAAGAAAAAAATTCTTTTTCATCAGGACAATGCACCGCGGTGCACCGTGTTACAAGAGTATTTTGACAATAGCTAAAACCCATGAATTAAAAATGCGAATTGTTAGAGCATCCACCGTATTCACCAGATTTGGCCCCAGCGACTTCCATTTGTTTCCAGAACTCAAAAAATTTATGCGTTGCAAGCATTTTTCAACCAAAGGAAGAGGTCGTAACGGCTGTTGAAGCGTATTTTGCAGATCTTCCGGATTCTCACTTCAGGGATAGGATCCACAGATTGGATGATCGTTGGAGTAAGTGTATTACAGTTCAGGGAGATTATACTGAATAATAAAGTGTATTCTGAATCATAAAATTCTGTTGTTCTTGTCAAACGACAAAACTTATTGAACAACCTGGTAATTATTATTGTTATGAGTTGTCTTTTTGTATTGCGTGTTGCGTTCTCCTCAATTAATAATTCTAATGAGATGCTGTGACCTTTAGACAGCATTGGCTGAAAACACCATTGAAGCTCACCGTTCTTAGATCATAATTATAGAACTTGTCTACGCCTTCTCCATTCATCGCCAGTCAGTTATACGCATAATTATCAATAAAATGTTAACAATATTAGTACTAAATGCATTAATTTGCATTGAAACAAGCATGAGAAACGCACTTACTCTAACCACTATTATAAAAATATGGTTCTTATGATCAGCTCAGTCAGTACTTAATACTGTGCCAAGTTGAACAAATCAATTCCTGAGACAAGCGCTACGAAAGCAATTTACAACAAGGACCAATATAATCCTCGATTCACTTCTTATAAAATATAGATTTTATATTAAAGGGTAAAGCTAAAAAGATGTTATATTTGAAGGAAGTGATGAGCACACACTACCTTTTCAGAGTCACAATGTCAAATCTACTGGGTAATCAATGCGCTGCACAAAGCGTCGGCACTTTCAACAACTTGGTGACCACGCTAATCCAGACTCTGTTGGTCGCACAGTGTGAAATCTCATCGCTGTGGCCAAAAGACTACGCAGTTCATGCATTGGAACATGGTTTGGACACGTATGATTTTGTGGTGGTAGGTGCCGGCTCAGCGGGTTCAGTGATGGCCAGTCGTCTGAGCGAGAATCCAAACTGGAAAGTTTTGGTGTTGGAGGCAGGTGGTGATCCGCCACAAGAGTCAGAGGTGGGCATGTCAACTTATTAGAATGAAACCATTCTCATAGCAATTCTCGCATTTCTACAGGTGCCAAACCTTTCCTTAGCCTTGCAGCATACAAATTATACTTGGAATTATTTGACTGAGTATAGCGACAATGCCTGCTGGGGATTTGTTGATCGGCGTTGCTATTTGCCACGCGGTAAAATGATTGGCGGCACAGGTGCTATTAATAACATGCTTTATGTGCGTGGAAACCGTCGTGATTACGACCGTTGGGCTAAAGCTGGCAATGAAGGCTGGGGTTGGGACGATGTGTTACCGTATTTTGAACGTTCCGTACGCAAAGTGGGTAGTGACAAACATCCCCAGGGTTATGTAACAGTCAACACTTTTCCAGTCACCGATCCGGAGTTAGAACAAATGATCTATGCAGGTAGTGCAGAGTTGGGCATACCCCGTGTTCACGTATTCACCGAAGGCAGTGAGACCGGGTATTCCAACATACCGGGCAATACTCGGAATGGACGGCGCACGAGCACCGGAAAGGGACATCTCGCTCAAGTCGCAAACCGACCCAACTTGCAAGTGATTAAAAATGCGCGAGTGACGAAGCTAAATTTCGATAAGACCGGCAAAAATGTACACTCAGTGAGCTTCGTACTGCAAGATAAATACAAACTGAAAGTTGACGTTAGCAAGGAGTTGGTGTTGTCGGCGGGTGCAATAGATTCACCAAAGCTGTTGATGTTGTCTGGTGTTGGACCAGCAAAACATTTGGCTGACTTGAATATACCGCTTATACATGATTTGCCCATTGGTGATAATCTGCAAGATCATGTTCATATTTTGACTTTCTTCAAATTAAATGAGAACAAATCGAGTGCGTGGACAAAGGAAGATTCCCTAAATAGCACTTTTAACTATCTCATTTATCGGAAAGGTCCGTTAAGCGCTCAGGGCAGCGCTTCGCTAACAGGTTTCGTAAATACGCTGAAAAATAGTCCCTATCCAGATATATCAGTCCACCACTATTTTTATAGACGTGGAAATTTTGCTGAACTACAGCTTTTGCTAAATGGTCCTGATTTTAACGACGTTTTCAAAAACACACTTCTCAAGGCATTAGAAACTGCTGACATTTTGATTGTGCTCAATATACTCTCCCATCCAAAGTCTAAGGGACAGATACGTCTGCGCAGCACCGATTACAAGGATACGCCTAAACTGATACCAAACTATTTCAGCGAACCTGAAGACATGAATACCTTACTGCGTGCTATGCGTTTCCAAGAGCAACTGTTGAAGACTTCAGCCTATAGGGCAATGAATGCCACTTTACTACTTCCGCCCATTGATGAATGTGATACCCACGAACCTCAAAGCGATGAATACTGGCGTTGCTATATGAAGTATTTCTCCTCTACTACTTATCACGTATCTGGTACGGTAAAAATGGCACCCGAAACGGATGAGACGAGTTGTGTGAATTCACGTTTGCTTTTGGACGGTTGTGGTAATGTGCGTGTAACCGATGCCAGCATCATACCACAAATTCCCAGCGCCAACATAAATGCCGCTACAATAATGATAGCTGAAAAGGCAGTTGATTTCATTCGAGAAGATTGGTTGGAAGAGGACTCAGTAGAGGAGCATTTCTGGTACTAGTAAAGTTCAGTAAAGCTTTGTTTTACATTTTTGATTGTCCGTATGTGATATAGGAAAATTCAACCAAAGAGGATAAAATTAATATAATGGGTATATGAGGAAAAAGCCAAGCCAAATGTGTAATCATTATATCTAAATTTTAGATCAAAGCCTGAACCGATTTTACTCATATTCAGCGCTAGACCACATTATGGTTAAGATATGCACATAATTTTATTAAAGCAAATAAATGGTTTAAAGTCAGATGTATATATTCTGTATATTTGTGCTAGCAGAATATCGGTATGGTTTGCATAAACAACCGAAAGTTTGAAATACCAATCGTAACACCCTAATGTGTATCCGCATTAAGCGTATTATTGACAGAAACTGATGGTCTCCAAGTTTCATTAAGATATCTAACAGAGTGACCGATATAATGCTTTTATATCATGTTTCAAAATCCTTACTTTAGGTATATGAGAGGTGCAGGGTAATGATACCCAGTTATGGGTGACCCTTTATGCTGACCTCCCAGATTGAACGATATTTTTGGTAAAAGTCAGCCATAGACGCTGTGGTCCACATATTCGTTACCTGGGTTATGTCTAAAGTTCTGAAATATGATGCTCCCATTTGGACAATTAGAATACCTTAAAAAAACTATCTGTGCCATGTTTTATTAACATTAATGACTCTTGATTTATGAAGAGCAAAATGAAAAAATCATAACGATTTATAATTGAGATTTATGGGAAGCATGTGTGGTTGTTGTTCGTATCCATCATATTTCATAATATAACCTAAGAATATAGGAATAATACTATGCACTAAATTGGGTTATGACTGGTCAAGCAATTTCGATGGAATATGGTTTCATCTAAAGGTGGGAGCGGTAAGGCAAATCTCTTCCGTTCCATATATGTAGGTACGCTATTACGTAGAGACTTGCCGCATTTTTAGTATTCTCCTAAATATACGCCGTGGCCGTTTGTCAAAGGTATGGATGAATGTGTAATTGTTGAAGCCCGTTTATGAACCACCCTCATTTGGGTCAAAAATTACACAAGTAAAAAACAAAGTTATTTAAAGTATCATTCAGTAACTATGTACAACCAGCCTTTTAGAAATGTCAGCATGATATAACTCCCCACGAGTTGAGTTTTTGTAATTCATACAGATTTTATTACTAGTTGTTATTGTTGTGAGTCGGTTTTATAGTATTGCATGTTGTATTCTCGCAATTGTATAAAAAATATTAATAAGTGGTTGACGCATTTAGTTGTATATTCTAAAATTATAATTGAAATTGAAGAATCGTGAGAAATCCAATTCTTATCTTCTTACACAGAAGATTATAAAAAGATGGATTTCTATGATCAGCTCAGTCAGTGTTTTATTGAACTGTGGCTAGTTTAAAATCCTCAGCAAAGCGCAACGAAGGTAGTCTTTAACAATGTATTGGTCCTAGTTAGAGACGCCTCGATTTATTTCAAATTAAATATATTATTTTGAAGGGCAAATCTAATAGGTCAATTACTGCAAATATTGGAGGTTAAACTACACACAAATAAAATAATGAGTACACACTATAATTATTTCAGCATTAATTCATCATAATGTCAGCCCTACTGAGTTCAACAACTTGGTGACCACGCTAATCCACGATTCACTTCATATAAAATATAGATATTATATTAAAGGGTAAAAGTAAAAAGATGTTATATTTGGAGGAAGTGATGAGCACACAGAGTCACCATGTCAAATCTACAGGGCAATCAATGCGCTGCACAAAGCGTCGGCACTTTCAACAACTTGGTGACCATGCTAATCCAGATTCTGTTGGTCGCACAGTGTGAAATCTCATTACCCAAGCTGTCGCCAAAAGACTGCGCAGTTCATGCATTGGAACATGGTTTGGACACGTATGATTTTATGGTGGTAGGTGCGGGCTCAGCGGGTTCAGTGATGGCCAGTCGGCTGAGCGAGAATCCAAACTGGAAAGTTTTGGCGTTGGAGACAGGCAGCGACAAGAGTCTGAAGTGGGTTTGTCAACTAATTTCAATGAAGCAGCTCTTTAATTTCACATTTTCATAGGGACCGTATATTATCTCGCTTTGCAGCACATAAATGCCACTTGGAACTATTTTACTGAATATAGGATAAGGCTTGCTTGGGCTTTTTTGAACAGCGTTGTTATTGGCCACGAGGTAAAATGATTGGCAGCTCAGGAGCTGTTAACGGCATGCTTTATGTTCGTGGCATTTGCCACGATTACGACCGTTGGGCTGGCAATGTAGGCTGAGGTTGGGACGATGTGTCGCCGCATTTTGAACGCTCAGTGCGTCCCGTTGGTAATGACACCCACTCACAGGGCTACGTAAAACTCAGTGCATTTCCAGTCACCGATCCGGAGTTAGAACAAATGATCTATGCAGGGAGTACAGAGTTGGGCATACCCCGCGTCCACTTATTCACTGAAGGCAGTGAGACCGGATATTTGAACCTATGATTTTACTCACAAAATTTTGGTTTAGAAGAATTGTTTGGAATGGAGTCTGTAACGATCTCAAATATATTTTTCTTATGCATATTGTCTTTTAAAATAGACATCTTAAGGAATATATTTTATTTATGAAACATTATCTATTTCGGTATGGGAATGAGTGCAGAAGATCCAACAGGACTGCGGTTCTGCTATTTATCTTGCAAATGTCTATTAGCTTAACTATGTATGTATATCGCGGGGCTTAAATGTAAGGTCTACCAGTTCAAGACTGTGGACATTTGTTACGTTATCCTCCGTGATTTACATTTTTTAAGTGAGTGTCGTAACCAAAAAACGACGTTGGATTCACTGTGCAACTTCTCTGCTCACAACAAGTATTGCGTCATCGACCGATATTAGCACAAAAACGCATTTCTCAAAGCAAGATGAGGAATTTTGCATACGACTTTTTATTAATTTTTAGCAAGGTCCATATGACCGCAATGTTAGGTGCCCTAATCGGATACTGTGCTATATCTAGACATTTTCACCTCCACTGTCCTGCTTTCACTAGACTAGAGAAAGACATCTCGGTTGCCATACTTTTTATGAACCCGACGAATTGGCTGAGTTAGATATTGTCTGGCTCAATATTTTTATGGCTGGTTCTTTGTGTTTCCCGATGGTCTTTTGATCCAGTTCTGGGCATCGCAATGAACAGGCGTGTGGTTAATGATTGGCCACATGCAAAATTACCCTATTATCTATAGTCGATTACTGCTACTTTTGCATTATAGTATCGGATAGTCCTCCAACCCAATGATAATGAATTCGTACTAGTGTATATATTATGACATAGTCAATCTAAAAAGTATGGCTATTCCTAAAAACTATACAATTTAACCTTAATTTGAGATACTGAAGCATTTTGCAAACTTTTGGACAAGATCATTAAGGGTTTGTAACTGTACTCATTAACGTTTGAGGGTTTGCATAAAAGAAGGATGTCATGAATAGCTTCTTAACCAGCTGAAGAGATTTCCAAAAAAAAATGTTTTGGGACTCTGGTCTTTTTTAATTACTGTCCTACCTCACTTGACAAAAGAGGACAATTTTAGCGGCACTAACTGCGGAGATCTCCTCAGTCATTAAAATAATTACTCACATATGTATCTATAAAAAACTTCAGTAGCTTTCGTTATCGAGAGAAACTCTAATAATATTGAAACATCACCAATGCTTCTTCTTTTATTTTTAGCACTTAAGTGTATTTATTACTAATAATAACACCAAAAGCCTTACATCCAAAGATCGGAAGGCAATTGCGAGATAAGCACTTTTAATGAATCTGCGCTATTTTCTTCAACTGCAACTCAACAAGCACTGTTTCAGTGTAAGGTTTTGTGCAAAAAATCTTAAAAAGGAAATTAATTAATGTAAGTAAGCAGGCATTGACACAAATTGCATTAAAGCAATGACTTGAAAAAAGGGCAATTAAAAGCTTGCACACGGGTCTGTTATATAAAGCGAAACGCATGTGATACGCTCCGCCAGTTTCCAAGCTAAATTGCCGCTGGATAAAACGAAAATATCTAAGAGTGTTTGAATACAAGCATAAGAAACTCATTTACATATAAAATTTTCACGCTTTAGCGAGTTTAAACAGCATCATTTAAGGCCGTTGCACTGCGGTGCCCCTCAGTAGTCTCCGGGTCAATGTGAGTGGGAAGATACGTATGATAACTTAATTAATTACGCAGCAACAGGTGTCTAAAAAGTGCTATTTATAAATCATTATTACGAATTACTTTGCTTATCAATCGTCTTAGTAAAACCGGTTGCTAGCGAAGAATGCCGCTGCCGCTGTTGGAAGCTCAGTGCGCCGCACAGAGTATTGGTCCCTTCAATACTATGGTCAGCGCGTTAATACAAGCGCTCCTCGCGGCCCAATGCGCTATCTCGCCGCCCGAGTTGTGGCCACCGGACTACGCTAATGCATTGCTGGGACGCACTGAGCCAGATGAGTATGATTTTGTGGTGGTTGGCGCAGGTTCGGCAGGCTCAGTAATAGCCAGTCGGTTAAGCGAGAATCCAGCGTGGAAAGTGTTGGTGTTGGAGGCAGGCGGTGATCCGCCGCAAGAATCTGAGGTGCGCATATACAAAAATTAGAATAGAACAGCTCTCTTATCGCCCACATTCCCATAGGTGCCCGGTGTTTTATTTTCTTTGGAGCACACAAATGCCACTTGGAATTACTTGACTGAATATAGCAACAAGGCTTGCTGGGGTTTGGTTGATCGGCGCTGTTATTGGCCGCGTGGTAAAATGATTGGTGGCTCGGGTGGTGTTAATGGTATGCTATATGTGCGTGGGCATCGCGGTGATTACGACAGCTGGGCTCAGGCCGGTAATATAGGTTGGGGTTGGAACGATGTGCTGCCATATTTTGAACGTTCAGTCGGTCCAGTAGGTAATAATACGCATCCGAAGGGCTATGTAACACTCAGTGCATTTCCAGTCAACGATCCGGATATAGAACAAATGATCTATGCAGGCACCGCAGAACTGGGCATACCACGTGTACACTTATTCGCCGATGGCAGTGAGACCGGGTACTCCAACTTACCGGGTACAATAATGAATGGGCGTCGCATGAGTCCAAGCAAGGGGCATTTGGCGAGTGCTGCTAAGCGCCCAAACTTGCAAGTGATTAAAAATGCACACGTGACCAAACTGAATTTCGACAAGAGTGGTAGAAATGTACGATCCGTTAGCTTCACTGTGCGAAATGAAAGAAAAATGCGCGTGAGTGTTGGTAAGGAGCTGGTTTTGTCGGCGGGTGCAATTGAATCACCAAAACTTTTAATGCTGTCTGGCGTTGGACCGGCAGCGCACTTAAAGACAATGCAGATACCACTCGTGCATGATTTGCCAATCGGTGATAATCTGAATGATCACGCACAGGTTGTGACTTTCTTAAAACTGAACGAAGGTGTAGCATATAAACTTACGCCTCAAGATAGCTTCGATAGCACTTACAATTATCTCATACATCGTAGCGGACCACTAACATCACACGGCACAGCCTCACTCACCGGTTTCATCAACACGCTTAAAAACAGCCCATATCCCGACGTGGAATTTCATCATTTCATTGTGCGTCGTGGCGATTTCGCTGGCCTGGAAATATTTCTTCATGGTCTTAGCATCAACGAGTACTTTAAAGCACAAATACGCATCGCTATAGAGGTTTCCGATATTTTGGGCATGTTTAATATACTCTCAACACCAAAATCCAGCGGAAATTTACGGCTGCGCAGCGTGGATTACAAGGATTCTCCAATATTAACACATAACTACTTCAATGATGCGGAAGATGTGGCCACGCTACTGCGCGCCATACGCTTCCAAGAGCAACTATTGAAGACCGCAGCCTATAGAGCAATGAATGCTAGCCTAGTACTGCCTACAATCGCTGAGTGCGACACTTTTGAGTTGCAGAGCGATGACTATTGGCGTTGTTACATAAAATATTTCTCTTCCACCACCTATCATCAGTCGGGCGCGGTGAAAATGGCGCCCGCAACCGATCACACCAGCTGTGTGGATCCACGTTTAAGTCTACGCGGTGTGAACAATTTGCGTGTGGTCGATGCTAGCATAATGCCCAAAGTGCCCAGCGCAAATACAAATGCGGCTACGATTATGATTGCCGAAAAGGCAGCCGACTTCATTCGAGAGGATTGGCGTGATGCGTGGCAGCCCTTCTACTAATCCCGTATTTTTATTTAAATAACAGGTGAGATGTGAAGATACCATAAAAAAATTTATAAAAAGTGAATGAAGACCATAGATAAAGCAAGGCATACAAAGCAAAACTTTAAATGATTTTATATAATCTTTTTCGGGTGAAAAATATGAGTAATATTAGATCTATTTAATAAATGACGAAATGAAAGTTGAGTTTTTTGATTTAAGTGAAACGTAGTTAAGCACTACTTAGGCTAAAATATATTTACTATAAGAAAAAGTCTTGGAAATTTTAGGAGGTTTGAAGGGTTGATGTATTTAATGTGACTTTTCTTTGGCTGCATGACTCCTCGGCGGAGGAGGCGGCAGCCTTCTTTTAGCCGCAGCATCCTATTCTAACATTATGTGCGCTTTTCCACACAGCTTACAGAAGCGACAAGTTTCGTCAAAGCTCATCTCTAAATTGTGCATAAATAGATAATAAATGGGGTTTGCATCGAGACTTAGAGTCTATTGTGCCCTCCCCTAAGTCAAAAAGATTCCCATAGCCCCGGAACAGTGATGGATTTCAATATACGGCTAAATGGTATTAAGGCGATCTGATCCCTATTAAGAAGCATGGATCCAAGGGCCTTAATCCTGTGCATTCTGTCACCAGTGTACTGTAAAAAATCCTGTTATTTTATACCATTTTTTAATCTTTTGGTGTTGTATATCATTATCTGTTTCTTATTTTCTTTTCCTCATGTTTCTCCTGTGGGCAAGTTTGCAAGTTTGTCTGCTATTTTCTTTAATATGTGTATGTCACAAAAACTAAAATAGCCGAACCTTGTTTCGTTCGCCTGAAAGTCGACGCAGTACCCGGCGGAGGAGGGAACAGAGGAAGAGGAAGATCTCCACTCCATTGAGAAGACCAGATGGAGAAGGATCTGGCTACGCTTGGGATCTCAAATTGGCACCAAGCAGCGAAAAAGAAGAAAGACTGGCGCGCTGTTGAAAACTCGGCTATAACCGCGTAGACACTGCTTACGTAGAAAATATTCGTTTGCCTACTGTAGACACATTCACACACCAAGTGCGATTTGATTGTGCTTGATAATCTTGCTACCAGTGCAGCTTGGCAAATTACTATAGACTGATTTATAGTCATTCGAAAATTATGCTATTGGTTTAAGATAGATTGAAGTTGAAACTAAATGAGCTTTCCTAAGGATTATTTAGTAAATAAACAAAATTGAGTAAGAGTTGGGTGAAGTGAAATCATTGAAATTAAGGATAAAATTCACACAGATAGACAATAGTTTTCCATTCAAAATGTAGTTGTTTATTTGGTAAAAATTCACTTGAAGTCGGTACATGGATGAAATGACTGAAATAACTGAAGGCTTTCCCAAATATCGAGTTTGGGCAGAGTTTCGAGGATTAGAAGAAGTGCAAGCAGGTCATGATATCGATTGTGGACTATTGACTTATGAAGGCGACAACATCAACGCAAAAGAATGAATAACTATTTTTCCAAAAGCGACACAATTGGTGTGTGATAAATTGGTGAAAAGTCACTTTCTACGATTAAGAGTGCTTAGATAATCCTTAAAAAAAGCCTGTAGAAGTATGGGAACCAGCAATCGCTGGCAATCAAACAAACCTCTTTGAGCTACTTGAGTTTGGAGTTGAATTAAATGATCTACGACTTCGCATGTCTAAAACTTCGCATATTTGTATTATAAAAATAATACGCGTATAGTAGGTTGTAATTAGTGCAAATATAGTGTGTAATTGAAGTAATATTTTTAAATTTTTTCTATACAATGTTCACATGTGTTGATTAAATTAGCACAGGAGTTATTTGAACAATTGCGGGCTTATCTTTAATCTAGCAGCCAGCTGTGCGGAAGGCAAAAACTGGTTTCTCAATTATAATTTTAATATACTAAATTAATTTGGCTATACGAAAATACATTAATGCTCCATATAATTGCTTTTGATTTATGCTAATCATGTTTGGCTTCGTGAACGAGCTATTTTAGCTGCAAAAAATATTGATATTCACCCTTTTAAACACAACGGTCATTGCCCGGCAATGAGAAATTGTTCAAATCGAATGACATTGTTACCGATCCTGACGAAGCAGTCAAACATTCTGTTGAATTTTTTGAAATCGCCGGCTTAACCTACGAATGCCACCACATAACTTGCGATTAAATATTGGCTCACCTATTGATTCTAAAAAATTGAGGATATTTCACATTAAAGAATAAGGAAATTGATTTAGTATTTGTGATTAAATAATGTGTTTAATATCCTAATAGCTTGAAATATCATGCAGAGCAACGTATAACTATACTCGTATATACTATATATATATTTTTTTTTGTAAACAGTGATAAGATTTAGTTCGTGAGATTGTATGAAATTTTCCATTAAGCCCTAGTATACCTGATGTCTTTATGAGTATTTAGATTAGATTAACCTAGGTTAGTAGTAGTACTACTGTTTTACTATACTTTTAAACTACACTGGTCTGCAAAGAAACCCTTCAACAAAAAATGGGCATAGGTACATACTTGTATGTTTGAACGGAGTTTACACTGAGATAAAATCCAAAACCTATGAACAAAGAGGTGCATTCTTTCGATATATGACTGATGTGGTTTTTAACTTAACGTTGAATAAAACAGAAAAAAGTAGCATGGCTTTAATAAAAATGATACTTTTCTCGGAAATGTAAAATCTAAAAACTGTCATGTAAACACTTCTCTCTGCTTTTAAAGATTGAAAAAGCTTAATATTAATTTTTTGGGCTCGCGCGTAAATTAAAAATGTCCATATAATGCAAATTAAAACAGTCTACAATGGGAAATGGTCAGCAGCAAAGCTTCTTAATTTTTGACGGTCGAAAAACTTGAGTAAAAATTATGATATCCTGATGAAACTTGGTGTTTTGGCACCACAAGTAGTTCGATACTGTAGATGGGTGTGGCACCACCCACACTTAAACAAAAACCCATACCTCGAGTCTTACTCGACCGATTTTACTGGATAGATTCTGAAATTCCTACATTACAGTGCGAAAATATGTAAAATAAGAACATAAAACAGGCCTCCTTCCCTGATTGAACAATTTTAAATTCCATCTGAATCTGTCACTTCCCAGTTTACAAATCGAGAATTAATCAATTATCAAGCTAAGAGTTTGCACAAATAGAGCCTTGAGGTGGGCCACCTTATGACCCAAAATTGTCCAAGTGGGATCAAAACCAGCCTCCAGATAACAAATATGTGGATCCTAGTTCCTATTGGGAACTCTTTATTGAAAGTATAGGTTAAGCTATAAGACATATTATAGAATTTCGGTGGGAATCTTTTTCTGATAGTATTATGCCTGTATGTCAAAAATTGGTTGAATCGGATCAATAATTCATTTATTTAATAAAAATATTTTTAAATTTTGTATGGACTTCACCCTATACATATATATATATCGGCAATTATGTAAGTTATCTTAATAAAATTGAATGATCGTGTTTTTCTAATAACCGGCGCAGTTTAATGCCTAAAATGGATACATTTTTCATAGCATACGTTTCCAATATATTCTATATAGTAATTTCCATGTTTCCAATATTTCCTTAACCTTTTCAGCCCCGAAGTTGCTTATAAGCAACTTCTATATATGTTTGACATCCTTTAAAAAGTCCTTTGGGGCTGAAAGGGTTAAACTGATGTTTTCGTAAAATTAAGTAGACAAGCTTTCTTGAAAATAATTTGGTTTAGCGTTTTATATGATTGGAATTAGTTTAGACCTTAGTCCATATTTCATATTCCTAAAATAATGAGTTTCAATCCTTTGTCCGACGTTTTTTGCATCAACCTAGTATAATAAATTTAGCCTCTTCGATTAAGTTTATGTAAGATATAACTTATTCAGGGTTGATTTTAATATAATGTTCGCTGACGGGAAGTAAAATATAGTCATAAAACTAATTGCGTCTACGAGCCTCGTTATAACTCAATTAAATACCAAATTTGATTGATATACCATTACGATTTTGTCGAATAATGAATGTTGAATTCTTTCACAACATTTTTTTATATAAAGTTTTGCCAACACCTGAAGGTATTTAGCCGGCTTTGATTCTTGCAAGCTGCAAGAGTAAAAAAAAAAGTGCGGTTTAAGTCGAAATTAGTCCTCCCCTTGCTTGTTTCCAATTTGTGTCATATAATGAGCTACTTCAGCTATATTTTCAACATTTACTTCGAAAATTAGTAGTCCACCTCTCCTCTTTACGGTTCCTACTTTTTTCTGGTGAATGCAGAATAAACCAAGTATCCCGCACTAATACAATATAATATATAATACATATTTTTTGTTTAAACACATGAATATGAATGTGAAAGTTATTGTATGAGATCAATAAAATGCAATTGATAAGCGCGTCAAAGTTCAGCGTGATTGCATAACTACGTCAATAACAAGCAAACGAAAAACTCAGTGTGAGGTGTGGGCTGACATATCACTTTAAATATTTCAAAATAATGTTTAATTATTTTTTATTATAATGACTTAATAAAATTAAGGTGAAAAAATTCTAATCTTAACTTATATTTATGGTCAGTCAGAGCCTTCTATAGAGTTTAAGAACTATAAGACGATGAGTGAGCTAGTTTAACAATATTATAATAGTTTGTTGGCGCCGATTATTGTTCCCAACAGGGTTGCGAATATTTATTTATTTTTAATTCCGACTTTGATTCGAAGTTCCAAATATATGGTAGTATAAAATTTTTGGGTATATTCATGTTTCTGGGTAAGCAGTTACAGTTTTAGGGCTATACTCAACTCCTACTCTTGGTTCCTCGCCGCGCACCATGGAAACGGAACTACTCCGACATATTCGGTTTATGGCTTCGCTGAAGTCAGCGTCTGTTCACCAGAGATGCGGCTGGGCCTCGGCCTTGAAGCAAGCGATTATCTTTATAAATGCATATAAAGCTCTATATTACTCGCCTCCTAGCGAGGTGGTGTGCTGGATTTGGAATTTGTCACGTAGAAAAAACCCTCAATAAAAAAGAAATAACAGCTTCGGATGAAAGACCTTATTTTGAAGGCGACCACAGCAAATGTAATAAGGGCTATGATTTAAGGGCATGTAACTGAATGTCCGTTCCCTAAATTGGGAAGGTGCCGAAGCTCTGCTGGTTAATGAACAAGGACGTAGACGAGTAGGCCTTTGTGACATTTATTCGTGATTCGTGGTGGGAGAAAGACTCAGTCGTCGAATCCTTGCATTCACTTCGGTGATGACCTGTGTAAAAATTGTGCTTGGCGATTTTAACACCAGGGTGGGCAAAGAAGACATTTTTGGTATAACAGTCGAAACACTCAGCCTCCATGGCGAAACCTCTTCGAATGGGTTGAGCTTGAAAGACTTCGTAGAAGCCCGATATATGGTTATAGTAGATTCCAGCACAAGAAAATTCATCAAGTTACTTGGTTGTCTCCGGATCGAAAAGTTCGAATCCATAACGATCATGTTGTGATAGACGCACGACATGTCTCTAATTAATTTTAATAAAAAGTTAAAATATAACTTAAAAGTGAATAAAAAGATATTTTTTCTTGATTTTGGTAGATCAGTTTGTATAGCAGTTGTTTGCATAATAGTGAATGTGAAAGTTTCTTCGAATATTGTGGCATATCCTGAGAAATATACCAAACTCCGCGAAGATTCCCTGTCATATAAAAAGTTTTGTATACAATGACTCGCCTTTAATCGGATAGTTTGTATGACAGCTATATACTATAGTTGTCCAATATCGTGGTCACAAATGAGCAACATTTTAAGAAAAAAATGACGTATGCAAAATTTCAGGTCAACATCTCAATAACCGAGGAACTAACTCGCGTCTACTCAGCTCGTCACTATGATTATTGATTTAATTAATTTCTAAATCCAGTAGTTCGGTATGGTATGGTTTAGGCAAATAGCAGAAAGCATCGGATTTTCGGTTCATAACTGGTGCCAGTTCAATACATTTTCGATCAATATGTTGACTAACTGTATTCCAAATGGAAAAGTACAGAAATATTAAGTATGCGACCGGTTAATCAGGTATACAAATGATAACAAATCGCTCGTGCAACAACATGTATGTACTACGTATTAATATGAATTATATGTATGTATGTGTGTACATATGTAAGCTTGTAGAGTAATACCCACCACGTATT
The DNA here is from genome assembly GCF_023373825.1 of Bactrocera dorsalis. Lineage (NCBI taxonomy): Eukaryota > Metazoa > Arthropoda > Insecta > Diptera > Tephritidae > Bactrocera > Bactrocera dorsalis. The sequence continues at coordinate 15,267,101 of NC_064306.1, read as the reverse complement.
ATGTATGATATATATGTACGTAGATAAAATGCATTTGTACGTACAAGTGTATGTATGTATTGTATGTCAACATGTTTTAATTTTAGATTAGAATTTCGCATAACGATCAGCAAATATTATTATTTTCTTCTATCACCCTCTGTCTCCCCCTTATCGCTGTATGTGGAATAATTCAAAATTATATCGATCTTATTGAGATAGCGCCGCTTATGATCGCTTAGCATGAATTAACTATCATTTTCATATACGCATGTAGACATATGTTTCCGTAGATAAGCAATATCATTCATTCCCCACAGGAAAAAATTGGAAAAAAGAAAACGAGTGTCTTCATACTTCAAAAAAACCTCATATTTTTATATTCGAGAAGGAAATCATAATATTAATTAACAAATATCCGTTGTTGGATATTACCACGAGTTGAAAGTAAGCTCGAGAGCTTTACTGACAATCGTTGAGCGGCGAAGCATTTAGAGAGTTTTAGGCCGTAATGGAGAGAACCTTATGTTTCCAAAAAGGTAAATTAATTTAATAAAAATTTATTTATTATAAACAACAATGTGCTAATTAGTTGAACTACTAACCATGGATATGCTACTACCTATGGAACCAATCTGTTGAAAAATGGAGAGTAGTCAAAAAGTCGAGCAAGTCTAAATTTTTTGTAGCCTATAAGATATCTCATGATAGTCGTAAAATTGATTTTCGATTGGAATCTGTCATAACTAGTTTGAAGCGTAGTTGTAGTTCTATTTGAACTTTCGGCAGTTATTTCTCCTCAAACGAGAAATCCTCTCTTCCAAAACAACGAATTTGGGAACGATTTCAGTATTAATATATATGAGAAAGCATCAATCTGTTGGTTTGCTGGAAAAAAAGTTGAAATTAAAGGGTTTCTGGACAATATTTTATAGGCAAAAACTATACTTCCTGTACTTATGTACTTCAACAGAAGCGGTTCAGCGAAGAGGCAATAGAGTGAGGGAATATTAATCTCGGTGGTATCACAATGGGTCACCTCTAGCTACCTACCTACATAAGTTTATATCACTTGGCATTTTTTTAAACACTCCTTTCAATGCTTTTAAATTCGAAGAAGATCGCATTATCATGAAAAAATTCAAAACTGAGTAACTTCTTTGTTTTAAACATTTAAAAGGTACTGGTAACAATAAAAAAATATAAAAAATTTTCTCCAACTTTTATTCGATAACAGCTCAATTTAAAAGCCTACATATAATTTTTTTTTAACCGAAGTAGCTGTGGTGCCAATATCATGTGGGTGATTACTTCTTTCCCCCTTCATAATAACTTAAACAAATATAAATATTAAAACATTTCATGATTCCTACAGGAATGCATACATGCATACATACTATATATGAAAAATGAAAACAAAAGTTGCCCATGAGCACCACTTATCAGCACTCGTACTATCAAATGTGTGCTCGTAAATGTTTACCTGAGATGTCAAGTGTAAAATCATAACATAAATACATACTTATATATGTACATGTATGCAATAATGTCTATAATAGGTGTATCTATACATGCTTGAGAGCGCATTATCAAACACTCGTGGTACTACAGCTACCGGTGTGGTAAAGCAACAGAGCATTTAATCACTTAATAGTTCTCACTTTTGAGAACAAAAAATTCAAAACAAAAGTTAGCATGTACTACATGGATGCGCTGACGTTGCTTAGCGATAGAGGGGTGTGTACTATTTATAACAAGTAAGAAAGGGCTACGTTCGGATGGAACGAAACATTTTATACTCTTGCAACTTGCAAGAATTAAAGCATAGAAATACCTTAAGATGTATATAAAACGTCACACAGAGGATCGGAACCTAAGAAATTTTATATATATGTACATACTTGTATACTCTATATAACCCATACACTGGTCGACAAATTCGGCATAAGATTTCTTACAACAACGAAAGTACCTCACATACAATATGGTAGAGGTCATAAGCGGGTTGGGTCAAGTTTTCTCTCAAATCTATGTATTTTAGGCACAAAGATAAACTGTCATGATTAAAACACGCTCTCCCAATTTCATTAAGATAATTCGAATGTTGCCTGATATATCGCATAAAGTCACCTGGAAGTTCAAAAACTTTATATTATGGACGCTCAGGGAAATATTGGCCCGATTGGACCAATTTTTAACATGCAGACATAGCATTGTTAGAGAAGGATTATCCCTGAATTTATATTCTATATTTCACACATTGACCGATATTTTCGGTCAAAACTTAAATATAGATACTGGGGTCCACATATTCGGAATCTAGGGTCTTGAACAGTTTTGGTTGGATTTGGAAAATGTTTGGTCAAAAGGTGCTATACTTTAAGGGAATTATTACTGTCAAATTTTATTTCTGTTATATTAATAACTTATTGATTTGTGTACTGGAAAGTGAATAAATCAAATGGAATTTTAAATTGTGTTATATGGCAAGTAGGCGTGGTCACGCCCATCTTATAAAATTTTTTACCCACAGGTGCCCTTGCTACTGTGATGCCCTATGCCGAATTAAAATTTTATATCTTAATTTAGTTCTTAGTTATGACACCTTATAGGTTTTCGGTTAATGGTGATTTGTGGGCGTGGCAGTGGTCCGATTACGCCCATCTACGAACTCGACAGACAGATAGTCAACTTTTCTCGTCATTCTGATCATTTATGTATATATTTATAACCCTATATCTATCTCGCTTAGTTTTAGGTGATAAATACAACCGTTAGGTGAACAAAACGATAATACTCTGTAGTAACTGGTTGCAAGTGTATAAAAATGCAAATTTTTCATTTAGCTATTTCATCGTTATGTACTTCACGCGGCATCCTAAACGCCTAATGCAAAAAATACTGCGACTTAAGTCCGCCACCTTCTAACAGTTAGTCGCAAAACAGCCGGGTTAGTGGTCACACGGTTTAGCAATGGAGTTCCTGAGCACAGAATGTGCTGCGCGGTCGGCAGGACCTGCGAATACCCTAATGACTTTGCTGTTACAAACTTTGATAGCGAAATTTTGTGGATTAAGTGATCACAATCGATGGCCAGAGGATTATGGCGCGCGCATTGAGAGAGAAGGTGAGTAGCTGCTTTAAAAACTGAATATTTCGGTCAGGTAAAGTTTGAAAAAGTGCACAAATAGCTTAAAGGAGTTGAAGAGTGGTACGAGTAGAGCACTTGTGAGAACAAAAAAATTCGCAAACTTGTGCGACGAAAAGGAGAACCGGTTGTTAGTGTAACACATGAACTCATAATTACTGAAAAGTTCGCAAATATCCTTGAGATTTTAGGGAAGACATTTACAACGCTTCGTGTAAATACTTGTGATCAAGCAAATGTTATAAGAACATAAACATGAATAAAATTGGTTTAGATGCTACGAAATTGTGAAGGCATGGTCAAAAGCTTTCATTTTGAGTTAATTGAAGTGACTAAGTTCTGTATTAGATTCCCCCCAAAGCAGAAGATAGAGATCACTTAGAGGCCTTAAGTAGAAAGCACACTATTAATAAAAAGACAGAAAGAAAGAAATTTGTACCAAATTATTTGATTTCGAAAAAAAGAAAAGCTGGTGGAAATGGAGAGCCTAAAAAAGGCATTTTTCCACTAAAGCAAATAAGTAAAAACCACTTAAGAGTAAAGTTAATGGATTCAGAGCTAATATTAGAGATACATTATAAATAGTTTCGACGAAAGAGAAAAACAAAACAATTCTAGCTACGAATAGTTCGGCTAAAATTGTGCTACAAATTTGGTATTAAATAGTTTGGAGTAGAAAAGCCTATAAAGAAACCAACAAAAAAATGAGCATTAAAAAATTCTATGAATAAGAATTTCTGAAAACGTAAACGAATTAATTCGCACAAAAGTAACTTCTCCGAAAGCCTTTAGGAATACATACTGTACTGATGTACTTAGTCTTCAATATGAGATCTTGTAACGTCAAAGTTTATCGGTTTTTATACCCTGTTCAGGGTATGATCCACAAGTAAACGTCGGGGATCCTGTAAAAGCGAGCTGAGGCAATTTAGCTATATTGTTTGTCTGAACGGTCGAAATCAAGTGCTTTATTTCTAAAGGGTATTATACTTGCTTCTTTCTTGTTTTAGTAAATATAAATATACCAACTAACTACTTTTCTTATAAAAACTTTCTTTAAATGTGTTTGCATTATGGCACGTAGTTTGCTAATATATTGCAAAAAAATGCGTCATTACGGCTTGTTTTTCAATACTTTCCATTGTAAATATTCTCCTATGAGGAAACGCAATATACTTATTTGCATATTAATTTATTTATACTTGTATATAATGCATAGTTATATATGCTCAACTATGTGTGATAATATTGACAGCTTGTAATCAATGCCAGCAAAGTAAGCCCAGCTATAAATCGCATACAGTGTGCAAGATAAGTCAGTGGGCGAAAGGCTTTACGCAAAACATTGGCAGATTAAAAAGGATGGAGAAATTGTTGTAGGTGCGAATATTCAATATACATACAAATATGTTGAAAGTAGTTATCAATAAATAACAGAGAAGGGTAGGGCTTTTTTTACATTTTCTAAGAAAAATTTCTTTAATAACAGAGAAGGGTAGGGCTTTTTTTACATTTTCTAAGAAAAATTTCTTTTTTCTGAAAAAAATATTTACATTTTTTAGAGATTTCAACGAACATAAATCTGGTCATTTTAAAAATTTCTTTTATTTTCAATATTAAGTCAAAAGAAGGGCAATAAATAAATTACCTTATCTAAAACAAATGTAGAAGGGATAAGCTCGGGTGCAACCGAACATTTTATACTCTTGCAACTTGCAAGAATTAAAATTTCAGTTATATATACATATACACACAATGACCGACATTTTCAATCAAAAGTCAACTGTAGGTACCGGGGTCTTAAGATTCAGTACCTAGGGACTTAAACAGTTTTTTATTGAATTTAAACTGTTTTTGGTCAAAGGTGGCACACACTAAAGACATTATTCGTGCAAAGTTGTATCCTGTTATAATAATTGCTTATTGATTTGTGTACTGGAAACAGAACGAATCTAGTGGAATTTAAAATTATGCTATATGGGAAGTAGGCGTGGTTGTTGTCCGATGTCGTCGATTTTCACGTGATATAAGAATGTAAGAAGAATGCCACGTACTAAATTTTGTCGAAATCGGTTGGTCGGGTCGAGAGATATGGGATTTCACTAAAAAGTCCAATTTTCACACCGGCTGTCATAAAACTCTCTCATACCATTTCGGTGGTAAAATTTAGTGTCTCTGGCGTATTTAGTTATTGATTTATCACTTTTTTGAGCATGCCTATGAATAACGCGTCGGAGGCCGCAGTTCTTCCTATAGCACTTCGAATTTAACAGCGATCGGACGCGTTTATTATCCGAGCTCTCCAACGGGAAATATTTAAACGGAACACATGAAGTATATGCGTACAATTTCAAACTGATTCTTCCTCAAAAATAATACAATTGCTAAATATTTGGAATCGTAGAAAAGAACTGCAACCAAATACACAGTGCAATGGATTATAACTGGCTCAGTGAATATTATACCACATGCATTTCAAAAGACTGATGTCTTAACCTAACCAGCCAACATTTTCGTCTTGCCACGCTTGAAGACCGGTTCATCATACGCAGTCCACTATAATGCCTGCCAATTGGACTACAGTGTGAAATGATGGAGCCGTGTTTCTATTGTCACACACCGATGGAAAAATTCGGTTTAATTAGTATTATTAAAGAGCACTCAAACACTTCTCAGAATCAGTTATTCGTTGTTTTTGTTTGATTATGAACTTGCGAGACGCCCACTTTGCATAGAGCTTTTGCCTCTTTAGGGCGTCATTGTCCTCGGTGCTCATTTTGCCTGTTTCCAACTTAGCAAATCTCCTTTCAGCGGCAGATTTCCCTAAGCTTAGATTCAACAGTATTTACCCTCAAAAAGCAATGCTTTATTAACACACGAAATGCTTTATGATCCATTTTTTTTGTAAACTAACGCAAGTTGCTTCACAAAAATGCTATGTCTCATTAACTAATAGTTATAATCCAACTAATAGAAATCATATAGATGGTAGTAGTAGTATTATCTATGTGTCAGCCACAGTAAAGCGTGGACGGGTTCTCTAGTAAATTTATAATAATAAGTGATGAAGAATAAATACTTGAAAGTATTATAATAGCAAATGTATCTGCAAAGATGAAATGACTTGTGTGCTTTTTTCCATCATTCATTACCAACAAGACAGTTTACAATTTGGAAATTAGTCAGATGTATGGACCCATCTCCATATACGGAACCAACTCTCTCTGAAAAACAATCCACTATATGAATATTGAACACAATTATGGATTTTTATAGAATTTTTATATAATTTTTGCTCACTCTCAAGTTATTCTGTTATGGGTACAATCTAAGAATTGTGCCTATGATACTGAATGAAGATAAGACTATATTATTTAAAAATACTTTTCCATAACAAATCAGATTGAGATTTTATCAGACTATGATGAATTTCAGCAATATTGATAATACAAATTCTTGAAATTTTAGACTAATGATAGTCTAAAGACGTCTAGGTGTGTAAAGACATCTAGGAGACTTTAGACTATCATACCTTACTTACTTTCTTCTTCAAATTCTTTTAAGATTTAGTGCTGAACGACATGTGGGGTATCCCGAACCCCGAGAAGGAGATATTTGTATTTATGTTGATTCGGACTCTCCAACAAAATAATAAGTATTTACATATAAATATGTGGCCTACTTTGTTTGAATGGTTGCAATTTTTATTTGCAATGTTATGTACACCTTGTATAGATAAGAAAGTAGAAGCAATCTTACTTTTTATACTAACTAAAATCTTAATTAGCTGAGATAAAGACCGACAATAGTTGCACAAGTAAACAGCAAAATAATTTATTATTGAAAATACTGTAACAAAAACAAATGATAACCTCTGCGCTGAACTTGAAAGTCATTTAAGACATAAGCTCAATGAAATACCTGTGAACTTTCGACTACTTATTACAGTATACGCCCTTCATTGCAGGTCTTGATGATTATGACTTCATTGTGGTGGGCTCTGGCTCCGCAGGCGCGGTTGTTGCCGGCAGACTTAGTGAAAACCCTAACTGGAAGGTGCTTTTGCTAGAGGCGGGTGGCGATCCTCCCATTGAAACGGAGGTAATTTGCAATGTTAATATTAAAATGGTCTCAACCCCGGCTTACATAGATATTATACTTATTTGTTTTTGATTACAGTTTGTTGGCTGGCATATTACCACGCAGTTCACGAACTGGGATTGGCAGTATCATGCGGAACCGAATGGCAAGTCCTGCATGGCGATGGAGGGCGGCAAATGTCATTGGCCGCGTGGAAAGATGCTTGGCGGCACGAACGGCATGAATGCGATGATTTATGCGCGAGGCACACGCGCTGATTTCGACGACTGGCGCAATCGTGGCAATCCAACTTGGGGCTATGATGATGTGTTGCCATATTTCAGTAAAGCGGAAGACTTACGTTCAACCAGCGCTGACTTCAAAGAGGGTGATTTCGGTAAAGGTGGACCCATGGGCTTGAACCGTTATGTGTCGGACAACGAGTTCCGTAGTACGATACGTGATGGCATGGCGGAAATGGGTTACGGCAGTGCGCCGGCTTTTACCGAGGGCTCTTGGGTGGGTCAGATTGATATTTTGGGCACACAAGATGGCGGACGTCGCATAACGACGGCACATTCACATTTACCGAAAGATCGTAAAAATCTACATGTCGTGCGGTATGCGCATGTTAAACGCGTCAACTTTGATGAACATTTGCGTGCAACCGGCGTAACTTTTGTCCTAAACGGAACGACAGAGCATGTCGCAAAGGCTAAGAAGGAAGTGGTGCTGTCTGCTGGCTCGATCGGCACACCACAAATACTAATGCTTTCAGGTAAATCCTAAAATATAATAACGGCAGCAAATTGGAAGTATAAAAACTTCATTGGTATTTCTTACAGGTGTTGGACCCGAAGAGCACTTGAAGAAATTAGGCATACGGGTACTTTTGGATCTGCCGGTAGGTCAAAATCTTAAGGATCACGCCAGTTTGCCGGTAGTTTTCCAAATTGACAAGTCCGTTGCACGCAAGCCAACTGATGAAGAGCTCGTCGACGCCATGTACAATTTATTGATGGGGCGTTACAGCAAGCTGCTGCATCATGAAGCCACAGCGCTGACCGGTTTCATTAACACTACTTCATTGCATGGTCCCAACCCAGATATTCAAACCACAAACTTCTTCAGTTTAATGCAAAGTCCGGAACTTAAAGGTTATGTAGCTGCGACAGGATTCAATGAGCGCGTAGCGAAGTCTATACTTGCAGCTAATGAATTCACCAACACCTACATCACATATTTGTTGCACTTGAAACCTTACTCAGTGGGTCATCTGGAACTGCGCAGTGCCGACTACTTGGACAAACCGAAAATCTATCCAAATTACATGTCCGATGAGCGCGACGTCCATACATATATACGCGCATTGAACATCTACTCCAAACTACCAGAGACGGAAGCTTTCAAGAAGCGCGAAGCTGCGCTACATAAAATCGATTTGGATGCTTGCAACAATTTCGTCTACCAATCGGATGAATATTGGCGTTGCTATATTAATCACATGACCACAACAGTCTACCATCCCGTGGGCACGGCAAAAATGGGTGCTGAGGGAGATGCCACAGCGGTGGTGGACTGGCGCCTCCGTGTGCATGGTGCTAAGGGTTTGCGCGTGGTCGACGCCAGTATTATGCCAGACATCGTGGCCGCTAATACGAATGCGGCTATAATTATGATTGGCGAGAAGGGTGCCGACATGATCAAAGAAGACTGGACAGAAAAACACACTGAGTTGTAATGAGTCCTAATGGTGCGGATTAGTATATTTCTTATCTGTTAAGAATGTTTTGTTTATGTTTGTTTGTATATGTAAATATTTTTGTTAAATAAAGTAATTCTTATATAAATAAAAAAAAGCTGTTTCTGTACTTAAGAAAAAACATTTCAAGTTACCTGCATCATTAAGATTAATGACATGCTTTTAATAATTGCAGTTTAAAGTCAGTTGATGTTGGTCCGATAAGGAATTTTTTTCACAAACAAGTTTCAAAAATCCCCTTTTTTAGAGATATACTTTTATTTGAACCGGTAATGACGTTTTATACAACACTCGAATTTCTGCCACTTATCGACACACTTATTGGCTTTTATATTTATGTTTCTATGAACTGATAATATGAAACACGGGTGGCATAAACTGATAGCACATTCTAAAGATCTCAAAGCGCTAATATAATATAATAATGAAAGAAGGTGATAAAATAAGCAGAGAAATGGAAGAAAGGAAAATATCTAAACGTTCTTGATATTGCGGTTTCAGTACGTAAAACACTGAAATGCTTATATTATTTTAGGGATTGTGTTCCCAGCACTATCGACATACGAATTTTATTTTAGTTAAGGACAACGTCCAGCTTGGACGTAGAACCTTAAGCTCTTATAATAAAAATATTTAAAATGTTAATGTTTGATGATTGAAGAATTTTGCTTTTAATCCCAAAAGGGATAAGAAAATATCAAAGTTCAAAACATTATCAGTGACCAAAATACTTTACTGCCCACACAAAATAGTAAAAGAAAATAAATATTTAATAAAGGAAAATAAAGTTTTATATCGACTTTAGCTGCTGTGCCATAGATTAATATGTATCATTATACATATATATGTAAGTTATATACACAGTATGATAAATATCTACTTAAGAACAAAGTAAGGGACTGGAAGTTGTATATACTCAAACCTGCCGAGACGATAGCAGCAGGTTCTATTCGAAACTTAATGGGTTATGGTTATATGGGTTTCACGACATAAAAAAATTATTATTTTTCTATTGAAAATTTATGCAATCGAGTTCAGTTTTATAGTCACTTAACACTTTACATACATTTTTCTCCAAACTGTGTTTTCAAGTCGGTTGTCAAGATTTCTGGCGAATTATTCAAACGATCTAAATGAAATTTCGAGATAATTAATTAATTTACAAGGTCTTGAACGAAGTGTTGATTGTTCCATTACAACTATCGAGTTTGCCAATAGGGATGATATGATTTCTAAGTGTCGCTTCGGCCATTTTTACTTGACAATAAGACAAATAACTGCTCGAAGTAATAAAAATATTGCTGCCGTTTAGGCAAGTGTTGAGCAATGCGACTGTCTCAAACCACAACCTTCTGGTTTTTGAGAAGGGACTTGGGCTTGCATCCATATAAATTGTTCTCACTCAAGAACTGAGTAATTGACACCGTAAACGTCGTGAATTAGCTGATTTTGCTTTGGAGTAACTTGAAAATGAAAACGATTTTTTTTTTAAGAAAATTATCTTCTCCGATGAGGCTCACTCTCATCTGAGTGGTGCGGTAAATAAACAAAATTGTCGATTCTGGTGGGAAGAAAATCCACAAATTATTCATGAACAATAATTACATGCACCTAAATTCATAGTTTGATGTGGCATTTGGACTGGTGGAATCATCGATGCGTACTCTTTCCAAATAAAGCAGTTGACAATGGAAAACGAAAGAGTATAGAGCGTTGATAACCAATTTTTTATAGCCGCAATTGGAAGAAGTTTATCTTGACACCATTTGGTTCCAACAAGATGGAGCTCCAACCGAATCATTATGAGAAAAGTTTGGAGATTCGATTATTTCTAGAAATTGCGACATTGAATGGCCTCCACGAAATTGTGAGTTAACACCATTAGACTACTTCTTGTGGGGTTATTTGATGCCATTGGTCTTTAGAAATAAACTAGACTTTATTCAAGCTTTAGAAGTCAATAACGTGCTATTAAATAAAAAAAAAACATTTAAATTTTCTTAATATTATAATAGGTGTGTGTTTTGTTTTTGTTTTTGAAAGATACGAGTATAATATCACTCTTAATGGAAAACTTGATATTTAGAAAAATGTCCGCCAAAAAGACAGTTTTCACTTATTTATTTTATCCTTCGTCCAATACCTAGCTTGTGGTTTTAGTTAAAATATAATAAAAAAAAATTAAATAAATGTATGTATTTTTGCTTTTAATTCAAATGATGCTGTAGGAAGTTCTATTGCCAAGACGGAGCCACCGTTTTCTGGAGGAAGGACTGCCGCAAGTGACGTCGTAATGGTCGAGTTTTGAATATTCTCCTATGAAAATTTCACAATCTTTATATATATAAATCTTCTGACTGTGTGTTTGCATTTGAACTGCTCCTAAACGGATGGACCGATTTTGATGAAATTTTGTGTGTATGTTCAAGGAGATTCGTGAATGGTTTAGATTTACAATTTAGTCCACTGGAAAATGTTTTTTAAATAATTTTTTCATTTTAATCAATTGTTAATTTTGGAATGTTTGACCGATAGATGGCGCTACCATCGCAGTATCCAATATTCAAACCTTAAAATCTATGGGTAGCTATAACATTTTTTTCATACCTGCTAACTATTGGAGGGGGTATCTTGACAGGCAATTTAAAATTGCAAAAGGTCTGGCATAAAAAAATAGCGGCATTACTGAAGTGTTGATAAAAAATTTGAGATATACAGAAATTTTTTCGAAGCATTGCACAGAGCAATACAATATTTAAACGGGATCAACTGATCCTTCCTGAAAAATAGTAAAATTGCTAAATATTGGGAATGGTAGAATAGAACTGCAATCAAATACACAATGCAATGAATTAAAACTGGCTCATTTATCATTCGATGAATAATATACCACGGGCATCCCAAAAGACTGATGCCATAATCTTGCCAGCCGATTTTTTTGTCTTTCCACGCTTGAGAACCGTTTCTTAATATGCAGTCCACCAGGCTGACAATCGGCTGGACTCGATTGATTTCACTGATGCACAGCCCAAATTCAATAGTATTTTTACCCCAAAAACCAATTCTTTCTTAACGCACGAAATGCTTTTTGATTCATTTTTGTTGCTTCATCAAAAATGCGATTATTCCTTAACTAATACTTATAATCTAACTAATAGAAATCATATAGATGGTATTAGTAGTACTACCTATGTATCAGCCACAGTAAAACGTAGGCGGGTCCTCTAGTAGTCTTTGTAAAATATGAGTGCTTAGAAAAATAAACAGTTTGAATAAAATATTTAAACTTTTATATGAAACAAAAATTATAGAAAATAAGCTGATTTTTGCTCGATGAAACTCATAAACCCTGAATAAGTACATTTACAAATTTTCAACCAATGTTACGAAATATATTTTGATGAAAATGTTCATGCAAGTGTAAAATGCACCTAAGCGAATATGCAGTTAAGTGGAATACACATATATACTATAATATACATATACATATGTACATATGTAATCTGAGTACAAGTGATTTCGTTACAAATTTGAACAGCTACCGAAGAGGTTTTAACTTGTTTAAACTTGATTTATCACTTGCTTTAACTAAAGCAAATTTACTGATTTTTGTTCATAATTTAATTTGTATACGCAAATGTCGATTATTTCATTCAAATTACAACCCCATTCAAGTGCTCAACATGTTATAGTTTGAAAGCCAACGAATTAAAAACAAAAATGGTTTGCGCCTGAGCTATTAGTACAGCTTTTAACAAATGATACATGGGCTCTCAAAATATATAGCTGAGCTTTATATTTGGTTAGCAAGCTTATGTACATTATAAATATAATAACAGTAACGAGTGTTGTTTAAAAAAAATTACAATATTAGAGTACATTTAAATTAAAAATTAACGAAAATATAAAATTCTAATACTAAAATCAAAGGTTAAGCATTGTGTTTTTCTCCGGCCCTGGAGTTCTCGAAGCGGCCCGTTTTTCGTATTAAACTTGGCCGGCTGCTGTCTTCAAGCACACAACGCTGGCAAATACCGATATCCAAAATACCCAATTCACTTCGTTGTCTTTCTATTAGAAGGTGGTCTGACATTATCGATGTTGTCAAGCCCTTTGCGAAAATTCTTTCCGGATTGACACACACTTTGAAATAAGTTAAAAAAACTCAACCTTCGTTCAAAAAACCTTAAGTCACTCAATAAAAAAAAAACTTGGTTCTTCAATGCCACCATAAAAGTTAAAAATATAGAAGGCCTTCTTGCAATTTCTGCGTGGCCAGTGCAATTTATAATGAATGCAAACTTGTTGTAGAGAGTTTAGAGATTGTCGAGGCGATGTTATCATCATCAAGAAAAAAGCGGAAAGGACCTACATGAAGAAGTGGAATGAACCATTTTCCATTAATTCACGGGTTTTTCAATAGAGGTGCTACAAAAGTAGAGTGATAGGGACAGCAAACGACGCCATATTTTTCCCGCTCTTTTGATATTCAGTAAGGTTTACCATTTCATCAATGGAAAGATAAATACTCATGGAAAGATATACAAGGTGCCTTCCAAAGTAAACAGCACTTAAAACAAAAAAAAAAAACAAAACAAATATTTTTTTCGGCAAAATCAATTTATTTTATTCAAAATAGTCTCCTTCTGCTTCAATACAGCTTTTTGCACGGTCCAAAAGCATGGCGAACAAGCGTTTAGCTCGTTGGCCGGTATGGCCGCCAGTATACCAGTGCAAGCCTTTTGAATGGCCTCTACGTCTGCATAACGCTTTCCTTTCATGGGCAAATCCATTTTTCCGAAAAGGAAGAAGTCGCACGGTGCCATATCAGGTGAATACGGTGAGTGGTTAATGGTTAAAATGTGATTTTTGGTCAAATAATCGGTCACAATGATGTCCTTCGAACGTTGGATTCAGAGCAATTTTTGGTCGTCAGTCAATTTGTGCGGAACAAACCGTGTATACACCTTTCGTAAGCCCAAATGTTCGGTCAAAATGCGATAAATCGAAGTTTTGGACATGTTCAATTCCATTTCTATGAATTTCACTGATAATTTCGGCTGATTTTTGATGAATTCACGCACAGTTTCGATGAAATTTCCGGTAATCACGGATTTTCATTGGCCCAAAAAATGATCGTCATTTCCTCACAACCACTTTGAAAACGTTGAAAACACTCTGTTACGGGATAGGCAATCATCGCCATAAACTTGTTTCATCAATTGAAACGTTTCCTTAAAAGTTTTATCAATTTTAAAACAAAATTTAATGTTGGCTCTTTGTTCGAAGCTCATGATACCGATAACACAAACATACTGACACTTAAAACGCAATAACTTCATTCATTCATTCGATGAAAGGTCTTGAAATTCTTACTGGACAATCGCTAAAGATACCAGATTCTAACACACATGTCGACATATAGAAGTCGCCACCAGGGGGCGCTAGATTTAAAAAGTCCTGTTTACTTTGGAACGCACCTTGTACGATCCAACAACGAGTTGAAATTATTAAAATTAACTACCGAAATTCGAAGACAGTGACCTCAACTTCAAGAGCAGTTTTTTCAATAAAAACGCTACAAAGTTTGTTTTTAAATAAAACAAAAACGGTTTGAACTTTTGGTGAAGAGTGATCTGTTTTCAGTTTTTCTAAAAGAAACAGGCGTAAATCCACCATTCATCACCTTTTTTGATGTCACAGACGTCTTTAGAAACATCGCTATCGTATATCGTTAATATTTCTCTCGCCCAATCGACACGAGCATTTTTTTCAGCAATTTTTTTTTATAGTTGTCTCAATCTCACGATCGCTCATAAGACGTGGTGATGAATATGGCTTATTAGGGTATGGAGGATAATGCAAATAAATCGGTTTAGATCGGCCACAACTTAATCAACTGACACAGATCCGTCAATTCATTGAAGTCACTACTTTGAAACAACTGAAATTGGTAGAAAAGTTCACAAGTCCTGGAATATCACAGCTGCATAGGGCGAATTAGCAAATTGCTTTTGGAGGAGTGTTATTGGATGACTAAATTTCCTGAAATTCACTAAAGAACTCTTAGCAAAGAGAGCATACGAAATTGGACTAGTAAACGAAAATGAGCGATCTAGTTAATTACTAAACAACTAACGATCTAGTTAATCACTAAACAACTAACGATCCGATTATTAAAGTACTATTCAAAAGTTGCTCTTAAAGTGGGGCTGATAGTGGCCTGGCACCTCATTGATTTGATATATTAATGTTGATATTTAATGTCGAATAAATAAATCTTATAAAACCAAACTTAGACTTATTATTTAAAAATGATACAACTCAATATATAATATAATAAATACAATTCTTAAGATTCATATAATTTTGCAGACAATTAATTAATAAAATTGGCGATATTGGTTGAATACTGCTCCTATTTTGAGACATGAAAAAAAAAAACAATTAGTAAATCTAATTTTAAAGTCGAATGTAAATCTGTTTAACATTCGAGTGTCATTCATTATCACGTGTCCGCCAACCCGCATACTCGCATGCGCAATAGCGAAATAATTTGGACACTTTCACTATTACCAAATTTCGGGCGCTTCAAGTGCAAATTCGAACAAACTATGCACATAAATTTGAAATATAATTGTCTAAGAGTATTTGTTGTTGTTTACATTGCTGACATAAAGACCAAATACACAAACAACAATAATCAAGAGTAGAGAAATTGTATTAACAAATAAACTAACAGGAAGAAAGAGCGGAAAACTAACAAGTGAAGAAAATCAATTCGGCAATTCAAGCAACAAAACGACACCGATGATAGCAAAGCCGCAGAAGCCGGCATTTCGTTAAGTACACACATTGTAATTGCTGTTGATTTGCGCTTGCGCACCCTTTGTTTGCCAAATGTGTTTTCAATTACACGCATTAGCATTCACAAATGAAATTGGGTGGCTCAGTTGGAGATCATATAATGCGTTGATCACCGTTTAGGCAGCACGAATTTATCTCTTAGATCTATAAAATATATATAATAAAAAAATTTATAGTTGTTAGCGATGCTTGCAGTGTTGATTCCGCAAAATTTTCATAACCGAGTACATAAAGTACTTGAACTCTTGCGAAAAGGGAGAGAAAAGGGTTACGAAACGGGAAATTAAATAAATGTTTTCCTTATTGCTTTTTACAACTCACATATGCGAAACGCAGATCAGTAGATAATGATGCACTCTATACCATACATTAGTATCGAATAGGCTCTTGAATATAAGAACTCCCTTTTTGAGTTTTCCTGGACATTTCTGGAGCATTCAATAATATTTCTACAGCATCTATTCTAAAAAGTATCGAGCCTGTAGGTGTTGATGCTCCTATACAACATTAAATCAGAAGCCATTTGATCTCTAGAAGGATAAAAGCAAAATGGAACGACGCTAGAACGAGCAAGGAAGCTTGTAGAGGCACCCCTCAGGATGGTGTGCTATTTTCACTCCTATGGACATTAGTGGTGAATAAAGTATTTAGGAACTTACACGCCAAAGCTCCTACGATAGTGGCATATGCAGACGATATTACCATCTTAATAACGAGAAGTTGTTTACACACCGTTAGCAGTATTATGACCAGCACTTTCAAAACACTTCAGAATTGGGCATCGCAAGTGTTTCTGGGTTTAAATAGGGAGAAAATTGGTATGCTAGAGTTCACAAGAAAATACAAAATCCTCCAAGAAGGCTTTCGATAAATGTGACACATCTCCCTTTCTCTCTCTCAAGGACCGCACCAATTACCTTGGGGTAGTCTTGGACATCAACCTACTCTGGAAGAATGAGTGAAATAGTTCAGCAATGCTTTATTTGAAAAGACAACTGTTAGACTGTTACTAAACCTGGCACCTGCTTTGCTGAAAACTGCATTTTAAAATCAGAGGGCCAATAATGGTTGTAGGAGAATCTAACTATGGAACCTTCGAACATACTTAGATAGGTGGGTAATGGGTTTGGCAAGCACCATTTACATGATATTACTTTTTTACTTCATTGGCAAAAAGGCATAACAACTTCAAGCAGCCAGACCAATACAGTATATTTCAAGCAGAGATCTTTGCCATTGGGGAAGCCGCCGTGCTGGCCACAAATGATTCAATAAGGCAAATCCAGAGTTAACAACTACGTAGACAGCCAAACAGTAATCAAGGCAGTGACCTATTTGGGCATATCGACCAGATAAGTCTTGGGAAGCAGGGCATCAGTGGAGACTGACGCCAGGAACAAACGACTTCACTTCTACTGGATGCCATGCCATATTGATAATTGATGATATTAAGGTAGTGGACGAGATTGCCAAGGGTGGTTTAAGGTGGTCATCCGATATGGTGACCGATATTGCTAAACTTATGCATTGTTTTTACATATTCTGGACAAGGGCTTCACAAGAAAGGTTAGAATTCAATGGCATGAACTCTCGGGATTAAAAATGGCAAAAGTCATGTACAATGCGTTAGACCAAAAATACACAACGGGTCCTCTTCTTTATTGACGTAGACACCGCTTATGCGGTTATAGTCGAATTTACAACAGCGCGCTAGTCGTTCTTCCTTTTCGCTGTTTGTCGCCAACGGGAGATTCCAAGTGTAGCCAGGTCCATCTCCACCTGCGCTTTCCAACGGAGTGGAGGTCTTCCTCTTACTCTGCTTCCCCCGGTGAGTACTGCATCGAATGCTCTAAGAGCCAGCATCACGTTCCTGCCCACTCTTAATAGAAGAGACTGTAGGAATATATTGAAATATACACTGATCAGTCTTGTGGCGGCTGTGTGTAACGCCTGCCAAATGAGGCTGATAGATCGAAATGACTGCGGAAAATGCCAGGAGCGATTTGCGAAAAAAGCAATAGGAAGGTGCAGCAGTTTTGACGTATGAAGGGCACCGACTTTGAAAACTTAAGTTCTGGGGAAAAGGATTTAAAGTACTGAACATTATAAAAACTGATGTAAAAAGTTCATAGGACAGGTATAAAAATACTCGTAATTTCAAGTCAGTGTTGCTCCATTCGACTTGAATTTCATTTTATTCATGTACACCGTAAAATGATCGTTAAGCCGTTATCGCACATTATTTGCCTTTTACTGTCGCTTTCGGGTGATAAAGAACTACATACATATAATGGGTGATTTTTTTGAGGTTAGGATTTTCATGCATTAGTATTTGACAGATCACGTGGGATTTCAGACATGGTGTCAAAGGGAAAGATGCTCAGTATGCTTTGACATTTCATCATGAATAGACTTACTAACGAGCAACGCTTGCAAATCATTGAATTTTATTACCAAAATCAGTGTTCGGTTCGAAATGTGTTTCGCGCGCGTGTTTTGTTCAGCGATGAGGCTCATTTCTGGTTGAATGGCTACGTAAATAAGCAAAATTGCCGCATTTGGGGTGAAGAGCAACCAGAAGCCGTTCAAGAACTGCCCATGCATCCCGAAAAATGCACTGTTTGGTGTGGTTTGTACGCTGGTGGAATCATTGGACCGTATTTTTTCAAAGATGCTGTTGGACGCAACGTTACGGTGAATGGCGATCGCTATCGTTCGATGCTAACAAACTTTTTGTTGCCAAAAATGGAAGAACTGAACTTGGTTGACATGTGGTTTCAACAAGATGGCGCTACATGCCACACAGCTCGCGATTCTATGGCCATTTTGAGGGAAAACTTCGGACAACAATTCATCTCAAGAAATGGACCCGTAAGTTGGCCACCAAGATCATGCGATTTAACGCCTTTAGACTATTTTTTGTGGGGCTACGTCAAGTCTAAAGTCTACAGAAATAAGCCAGCAACTATTCCAGCTTTGGAAGACAACATTTCCGAAGAAATTCGGGCTATTCCGGCCGAAATGCTCGAAAAAGTTGCCCAAAATTGGACTTTCCGAATGGACCACCTAAGACGCAGCCGCGGTCAACATTTAAATGAAATTATCTTATTTTATGCGTTTTTTTTTTTTAAAAAGTTATCAAGCTCTTAAAAAATCACCCTTTATATGCTCAAATTTACTCGCATTTGTATGTATTTCCTTTGATTTTATGTGTGTTCACATCCGCAAATTACAGTGAAGAGTAAACGAAAAACACTTTACTTTGCCGAATCCAATCACTATTTTGTATCTACGACGAAGTCGACAGTGTTGTGATGACACGATTTTAAAAGCTCACCTGAAAAAAGAAAAAAAAAATGTTAGTTTTTTTATAGTTATTTGAAGTATTTAGTGATTACTTTGAGAGAAGTACAACCAAAAGCAATATGCGTAAATATCCGTTACCTAATGAGGAAATTAATTTTGTTTACAAACTTTTAGGCCGACATTAAAATGTCTGTTAGAGTTGTGTACTCATTAAGACTTTTCAGTCTTCCAAACCACTTATGTAAGAAATTAACACACGCTTTGATTAACGTTGCTAACTCAAAAATCATGAACTTGACGAAACTAATTATATAATTCTGGGAATGAGAATAGTTTATATGAAAACCACGCTATTGAAATTTATTACTACTGCAACCAAAAAGTAAAGTTAATTGTCATTTGGACATCAGGAAGAAACATTTTTTTTATTGGATGGTAAGGTTGTCCATAATATTTATTTGCCCAGCGCATGTTTGTCAAAATTCAAGTTATTCGTTATAGTTCTAACCCATCTGCAAATTTTTATCCATTGTCAATTATAACAGGTCTATTGAAAAGTCTACGGCCTGACACATAGATGGCGCTACTAGAATTAAATCCATATGATTTTTAGTTAGCCATAACTTTGGCGCGTGTATAATTTTGACAGCTGTCGGATCGTTAGTTTGTGAATTATATCATTTTGAGTGAATCAACTTCTGTTATTGTGAAAATAATCAATACGAGGGCTGCTATATATATTTCTGGCCTAATAATGAAAATAGGAATATTTATCAATGAAAATGGTTTTATTGTTTTTCAAAATATTCTCCATCAAGATTTATACACTTTTGCATGCACTCAAACCAATTTTCGAAGCACTTTTTCCACTCCGATTGAGACACCTCCAAAACATGGTTTTTGAATGCTTCAACAGCATCTTCTGGCGACGAAAATCGTTGACTACGCATTATTTTCTTGATGTGTGGGAATCAAAAGAAGTCATTGGGTGCCAAGTCAGGGCTGTACGGCGGATGACCCATCAATTCGACGTTTTGGCCGGTCAAAAAGGCGCTGGTTTGAGCCGATGTGTGAGAGCTCGCATTGTCATGGTGCACAATGATTCGTCTTCTTTTGTTCGTTTTTCGATTTTCTCCGAAGACTTCAGGCGAACAAATGGTGGTGTACCACTCAGAATTGGCCGTCCTACGTTGCTCAAGCGGAACAGTCGCCACATGACCAGTTTTGCCGAAGAAACAGGCGACCATTTGCCTCAAAGTGCTTCTTCCACGAACAACTTTCGTTGGATTGGGCTCGTCTTGGAAGACCCACACGGTCGATTGTTATTTTGTTTCGGGCTCATACGCATGTATCCATGATTCGTCACCTGTGACGATCTTATAAACGTGTTTTGAAGCACCCCGATCGTATTTTTTCAGCATTTCTTTACACCAATCTACACGAGCCTTTTTTTGAGCGATTGTCAAATTGTGCGGGATCCAACGAGAACAAACATTTTTTACGGCCAGGGGTTCATGCAATATCGAATGTATGCTGGTGGGAGAAATGCATAGGCATGCCTCTATTTGAAGGTATATTACATGATGGTCTTGCATTATCAGTTCACGTACGGCATCGATGTTTTCTGGCACAACGGCTGTTTTTGGACGACCTTCACGGAATTCGTCTTTGAGCGAGCGTCGGCCACGATTGAATTCGTTGTACCAGTTTTTCACAGTGCTATAGGATGGTGCTTCATAGCCATATAAAGATTTTAGTTCATCGATGCACTCTTGTCGTGATAATCCGCGTCGAAAGTTGTGAAAAATGATCGCACGAAAATGTTCACGAGTTGATTCCATTTTTTGGCAGAGATGAAATTTTTAATTCCCAGTAAATAAAACAATTCACGATTAAATGACAAAACGTTCTGAGTGATGTTATGCTAAAAAAATGCCAAACTTTCCAATGGAAATGTCAGATTGCACCTGGCAACACTTAGTGTTGCCTAGGCCAGAAATATATATAGCAGCCCTCGTAAAAAGGTATTTTGGGTATTGATAAAATATTGCTTTTTGAAGGGAAAAAATAGAGTTGAAGCAAAAACTTGGTTTGATGACGAGTTTCCGGATACTGCCCCAGGGAACCTAACCATCAGGGATTGGTATGCTAAGTTTAGACGCAGTGAAATGAGCACCGAAGACGGTGTACGCAGTAGACGACCAAAAGGGGACTTCTGGACTAAGTATTTTCTGGGTAGTCAAAAAATATCCGTTTGAAGGCGAGTTAAAGTGTGAAGGCGCGAAACATCCCTCTCCAGGGTGTGCTAGTGCCAATGAAAATAACATTCCTCTAATACAAAGTGCGTTCCAAAGTAAACAGGACTTAAAAAAAAACAGAAAAAATGGTTTTTTCGGCAAAATCAATTTATTTTATTCAAAATAGTATTCTTTTGCTTCAGTACAGCTCTTTGTAAGGTCCAAAACGTGTCGTACGAGTGATTTAGCTCGTTGGCCGGTATGGCCGCCAGTATGCTGGTGCAAGACTTTTGAATGGTCTCTACGTCTGCATAACGTTTTTTTTTCATGCAAATGCAAATACATTTTGCGAAAAGGAAGAAGTCGCACGGTGCCATATCAGGTGAATACGGGGAGTCGTTATTGGTTAAAATGTGATTTTTGGTCAAATAATCATCCTTCGAATGTTGGCTTCTGAGCAATTCTTGGTCGTCAGTCAATTTGTGCGGAACAAACCGTGCACACACCTTTCGTAAGCCCAAATGTTCGGTCAAAATGCGATAAATCGATGTTTTGGAGATGTTCAATCCATTTTCATGAATTTTAATGATGATTTCGGCTGTTTCTTGATGAATTCCCGCACAGTTTCGATGGAATTTCTATAGATCACGGATTTTGATTGGCCCACATGCTGATTGTCAATTATGTCCTCACGACCACTTTGAAAACGATGAAACCACTCGTGCACTCTGCTACAGGGGGCGCTAGATTCAAAAAGGCCTGTTTACTTTGGAACGGACCTTGTATACATAGTTCGACAAAAAATATTCCAAAGCTTATGAACCTTGGGCACCAAATATTGGGTTAGCTTTCATAATATTTTTTATTTAAAATTCATTAAAGTTGCATTATTAATATGAGGGAAGAATTTTTAATAAAACAGTTTTATGAGACTAAACTTTGTATTTTACGTATTTTTTGCGAGTTATTTCCACACTTACATAACTACCAGGAGTAGTTTAATTTAATATCTGCACTTGCGCTATTCGTTTTCTACCACTATGACCAAAAAGATGAAATGTGCTTGAGGCAGCGTAGCTCCTACAATTTAATATTAAAGTGCGCGCATGCGTGGTTTTGTTGTGTGGATGAGCGTTTAGAGCAGAGGAGCATGTAGTATATGTCGTTTAATTCAATGTTGAACAAATGTTAGAGCACATGTCGTACTCGATGCAGTTTACAAACAATGCCAACAATTAATTGTGTGTTATTATTATTGGGAAGATGAAAACGCGGTTACTTTTACGCATCTGCACATGAATTTTGAGTAAAACGCGGGCTGCGTAACTATCTACTTCGCAACTGTGAATGAGCAGGCATCTCCGTTTTTGCTAGAAATTTGCTTTTCGCCTGGCCTGTATTCATATCGCACACGCAGTAGCTTATATCTAGTTATGTAATATTTTTGTAGTTTTAATTTTTTTTTTCATTTGATTTTACAAATTTGACCTTCAACTCATTTCTCTTTTTAATTTCCTCGTTTCTCTTGATTTTCTTGCCATTTCAACGTATGTATGTGCCGCAAAAGCTTGAGACAGTGAACTGATTTTCCATCAGTCAGAAATCATATAATAGTGTTATATGTATATTATATCATACCCACTATGAGTTAGTTTATAAAGTAGGTAAATAACTGATACACTATTATATACTCGTCATGATAACGATTGTTACGGACATTAATTTAACAATATATAACCATTATGTATATAAGATATAATCAGTTATTTAAGCAAGTCAAAAAATAATAATTTGTAATTGGTTAAATTAAATTTAATTTAATTACCATAACCACATACCGTTTATAGTGACGGGACAACTTCTGGAATTCTATGTTGTATGGAATAGTTGAAGAATACCAGCACTGTCTTGCTAGTGCTTTATTTTCGCCCCATCCTTTTGTCGTTTTACATATATTATATTTTCTTGTCTAACTACAGTAAATCTTACAGTTATCAAACAGTTTATGATACTGTATTTCATAATGTTCGCCTTTCAAAACTGGCAACACTGTAATCAAACTATTTTCGGTCAAAATCAACTCTTGAAATTACTTTGGCAAAAAGCGTAAAAAACGTGATTATATCTTCGACCTTCTCAGTTTGCTTTATATTAAATCACAGGCCGCGCTTAATTTAATTAATGTAATTACCAAAAGTAAATAATGAAGACACACAAAACTATTAGAGGCCAGCTTACATACATATGTGGAGTCTTAGTTTAAATGTAAGCACAATCAGGCGTTCAAATGTTGCTATGAAGCACTCATAATTAGTTTACACAATTCGCCTGACCTAATGGGCCATTTGAGGGCAAATCTTATTTGTTATTTAATTTTTTTCTGTGTAACTGTAGTTTTGTACTAGCTTACGTGACTATTTGCATGGGATGTAATATAAAGATTTGCGACATATGCAATTTGGCAAATAAATGTTGTTTTTGCGTAGTAAAGTTGAGCATTTGAATTGGTATTGAAATAAATCTGTGGAATAAAGTGGAATGTGTGAAAATTGTTTAACGACGAAAAAGTGAAGAGAGTTTGAAAGAAAATAATTCATAAAGGTTATCAAATGAAGACACGATGTAAACCGCCATTATCACAACATAAGAAATGTTATGGATAGGAACCAGATATGAGCGTTTGAGCTTGAAGGGGGGAGCCTGCTTTAGAGGCTTCAAAAATCGATTTTTTTAGAATTTTTTTGGGAGCGAAAGAAATAATTTATTAAAGCCAAATTTCTAGGGTTTTTTGTTATATATTTAAACATCATTCACAAATTTTACTTGTACTTTATAGACTGGGTTCAAGTGCGGAAGGAACAACCATTTCAAAAATCGCAAGTTTGTTTGGAGTTAGCGACGGAGGAGTAATAAATGTGAGTTTTTCATAAAATTATGCAGGTATGCTTGATCTTATATTTCTTGATAACATAGGTCATAACCAATAGAGCATTTTGTGCAATTCTGAAGCTAAAGATAAGTTTATGTGCTGGCCAGATGCAGCAGAGCGCAGACTTTTAGTGGCTGAAACATTTCAAGAGCTTCCACAAGTGTTGGCACGGAAATAAAATTAGCTGAGAAACCTACTAAAGGCCCAGAAGCATATTTTTCCCGGAAACATGTATAGTCATTAAAGGCTTAATGTGTCTGTGACTACAATCTTCTGATTCGTCATATGGTGTTGGGGTATCCTGGCAACGTACATGACAAGAATATGTAATATTTGCGAGTTGTCCACAAAAGCTCCTGAACCATTGACAGGAACAGAGTGATTGGCAGGTGACAATGCTTATAAATTGACTGCGAGTCTTATAACATCCTTTAGAACAAATACAACGGAAGGCACTTTGCAACAAGGAAATCTGTTCAACAGAACTTTTAGCCAGTATCGAATTCGAATTGAACATTGCTTTGGTTTAATAAAAGTACGGTTCAACGGTTTAAAAGAACTGAAAATACAAATAAAAAACAACCGTTCACTGAAATTTGCATGTCGTTGGATATTAGTTTGTGGAATACTGCACAATATTCTACAGGTACAAATAGATAGAAGTTTTTACATTAATGAATGTACAGATGAAGAAGGTGAAACTGATGAATCTAACAACTAAACTTTATCTGCTAACGAGGGTGAATCAAAACGGCTCACTTTGCTATCACTAATACAAGATTTGAGTGCTTAAAATCTTGTTTGCAACTAAAACAAGGCGCATTCCAAAGTAAACAGGACTTAAAAAAAAAAACAGAACAAATGATTTTTTTCGGAAAAATCAATTTATTTAATTCAAAGTAGTTTCCTTCTGTTTTAATACAGCTTTTCGAACTGTCCAAAAACATGTCAAACGAGTGTTTTAGCTCGTTGGCCGGTATGGCCGCCAGTGTGCCGGTGCAAGCCTTTTGAATGGCCTCTACGTCTGCATAACGCTTTCCTTTCATGGGCAAATGCATTTTTCCAAAAAAGAAGAAGTCGCACGTTGCCATATCAGGTGAATACGGGGAGTGGTTAATGATTAAAATGCGATTTTTGGTCAAATAATCGTCCTTCGAATGCTGGATTCTGAGCAATTTTTGGTCGTCAGTCAATTTGTGCGAAACAACCCGTGCACACGCCTTCGTAAGCCCAAATGTTCGGTCAAAATGCGATAAATCAATGTTTTGGAGCTGTTTATTTGGATTTCAAATAATGCTAATATATCACAGAAAGTTACAAAGTATAGCAAAGTATGCAGATTAAATTGTTAATAAATCCAATCATCGTGGCCATCACGAGCAGGCTTGTAGAAGTCCAGACGCTAAACTTAATATTCGACGGTTTTCAAGCATAAATGGATAGAGACTGCTGCAATTTCACGTTCTATATTCATCCGTACAAAAGTCATCAATCGGCGCTGGCTTGTTGGCATAGACCATAGGCTTGACGTAGCCCCAGAAGAAGAAAACTTAGTTCAACGGTGTCAAATCGCATGACCGACGCGATCAATTGGCTGGACCAATTTGTGAGTTAACACATTCATAAAACTAGGTTTTCAATAAATCGATTGTGATATTCGCTGTGCGGCTTGTGGCGCCGTCTTGTTGAAATCATATATTGTCCAAGACCATATCATTCAATTCGGGCTAAAAATATTGGGTTACCATTGAGCTGTAGTGATTCCCATTCACAGTAACGTGCCGGTCTTGAGTATCATGGAAGAAGTACGGACCAACAACGCAGCCGATCCATAAACCACACCAAACCGTAATTTTTTCGGGATGGTGATTCATAGAGTATGTGTGGATGCTGCCTAACCAATAATGCATATTTTCCTTATTGACGAAGCCATTCAGCCAGAAATCGTTTCGACTCGCTGTTGGATCATATGTCTTTCCGCGGTTTATCCTCTAAGTTTTCCAACAAAGAAAAATTAGTAACTGAAAAAATAAGGAAACAACGATACTCATCGCAGCCGTGCAATTTAAAGTTATAATTGGGATTTTTTTCTATGTGATATTCTATCTCTAACTCAGTAAGTGCGATTCTTCAGATAGAATCGATACATGATACTAAACTGTATGAAGACTACTATATTTTGAGTTACACATACAAAGAAATGTAATTTGTCACTATTTATTGCACATCCTTGAGTATCAACCCTTAAGTTAATCAATACAGCATCGCAATAAATGAGCGCCAAACGGTTTTGTGCACTTGAACCGTTTCGTTGCAACGCCAAACCGGCTGGGAGCCAATGCGAGAGTGAGCGCATTGCGCACGCGCACAGACACCACAATCTTACCGGAGCGCTGAGCGCTAAGCCAAGTTACGAGTAATAAGCCAGGCAATATGTTTGTTAGGCATTTAAGCAAGCGCAGTGAGTTACCATGCATGACCGACACTTGTGCACCAGGCACAAGAGATACGACGACACAGAAGTAAAACGGCAGTGCGACACTGCAGACGTGTTTAACGGTGCAACGGTAAATTTAAGCAGAAATTTCTATGCGCAGAAAAAGAAAAAAGTGTTGTTTGTGTAAGTGAAGTGAAGAATTGAATTGAACGTGCGACACGGGACATTTGTGGCTGCGCATTGCACGACTCAAAGCATTTCGATTGTTGTTAACAAATTAACGGTTAAGTTGTAGTGGGCGCATGCGCCAACACAGCCGTAACAAACGAAGTGGCTTGCGCAGGAGAAATGCCTTAAACGCGCCAACGTGACGAAAATGTTTTAAGCTTGTGTATCAAGTAAATTCCAATATCACTTACCGCGCGTCACAACAAAAACAATGCACATATGTGCAGTGAAAATAAATTGAAAGTAAAAAATCCAAAGAAAGTGTGCATATTGCTAAGAAGCCAATAGCGTGTAAGTGCATGAGTGACGGTACAAGGCGCAGAACGTGTATATCTGCTTTTAAAACCGCCTAAATCACAACAACGACAACAACAACAACACGATTTTGTGATAATTATAGTAAAATATTTAGCCATAATCCCTTAACGCAAAATATTGAAAATGGTGCTTGGTCTTGGTCTTGGCGCCGCTGCCGGCGCCATATTCAAGGCAAGCGCGGGCTCAAAAGCCGCCGTCACTGCTGGCGCCGCTGCAGTGGGCGCCTCCAAATTGGGTATAGCTATTGCAGGTGCTATCAAAATCGCCACCACCATTATTGGTGTCAGCAAACTGGCCATCTTGCCCTTTTTAATAGCCGCCATTGCCTACTACAATTACGATCTTTTCGATCCGGAAAATCGTCCGTTCAATGTGCCTGAGGTCTCATTGGCCTATGATTTCATTATCGTGGGTGGCGGTTCGGCAGGTTGTGTGTTAGCTTCGCGGCTTTCCGAAGTGCCGCATTGGCGCATTTTGCTGCTCGAAGCGGGCGGTCAGGAAACAGAGATCTCGGATGTGCCGCTGCTGTCTTTGTACTTGCATAAAAGCAAACTGGACTGGAAATATCGGTAAGTGTTAGTCAAGAGTAGTTAGAAATTAAATAAACAGTCGAGAATGAAAAGAAAAAAAAGAAAAAGAGAAAAAAAAAAGAAAAAATTAAGTGTGAAGAAACCTGTATCAAGTGTGGGTGGGCTTTGAAGTAGAATTTAAACCACTTATAAAGATGATTTTTTCTAAATAGATGGTGTGTTGTGATGGTTAGGATTTGTATACCAACTGGTTGCTAGTTAAACATCTGGTTTATTATGAATAGCGTATTTTTAAAACAAAAGTGATGAGCCTTCCACATAGAATCACATCAGATCGGGCAACTATAGCATCTAGCTGCCATACAAACTGACCGATCACACAAATGTATGGAAACATTTTTTAGTTTACGAGATCTAAGGCATTGCTATAATATTCAGGAAAATTGTTTAGATCGGACAACTGTAGCATATTCGAGTTATGACAATTAAGTAATGAGACTGATTCCATAAAAACCGTATATTTGAAAATGATTCTACAAAGTAGTCCCCTTGGGCAGCTATACAGCGATTCTAGCGCGTTTCCCATGCTTCGTAACATTTCTGGAACGCTTCGACTGGGATGTCCGCGATTATCCTCGTCACGGCCGACTGGATGTCCGTATTCGAATCAAAATGGGATCCTTTGACCACCGATTATGTTTTAGGAAACAAAAAAGTCACAGGGTGACATATCGGGCGAATAAGACGGCTGTTGCAACGCGGCGATCCCTTTAGAGGCCAAATACTAGGACACGCTGAGGGCGGTGTGGCACGGCGCGTTGTCGTGATGAAGGATCCAGTTACGAGCGATGTCTGGGCGCACCCTGTTGAACGGATTCGGCGTACATTATTATTTCAGGCATTGCTCCAAAATCCAAGAAATTTGTTCAGATCGGACCACTATAGTATGTAGCTGCCTTATGAACTGGCCGATCAAATTCAAGTCCTTGAAAAGTAATAAAACCGCTTTTATTCCGGAAAATATATCAATCATATCATATCAATTCAGTAGAAAATAATTTTAGTCAATGTATGCCGTAAACCTTTAAACGCATTAGACATATTTTTGAAGAAAATTTACGACAAACGCGATGCAAAGTATTAAAAAAATTTCATTAATATGCGTATAATAAAATTTTTGTATCATATTTCTCAACTGATTAAAAAAATATTTTATACTTATATTCAACAAATTGAACAACGTAATATTTTGAAATTATCATCTCGCACGAAATGCCATTTAAATGCAATCAGCTACTTTTTCGTTGTCACAATTGAATTGAAAGTAAAAGCAAGCAGAGAAAATATTACGCCTGAGTTGAATTTTTTTTTTTATTTTAACTCTCGATTTCTAGCAGACACAGAAAGCTAATCTGCGCAAACGGCACATTTTTCGTTGATGCTTCGTACACGAGCGCAAAGCCAGACAAGATAAAGAAAGATAGAAAAAAGACAGCAGGCGGCCAAAGTGACACTAACGCGGCAAATCACAGTGCTGATAATAGTGATGATGTTGTTTTTGTTGTTATGAATATTAAATTTTATGCAGCACAAATTGAGCACTTTACCATAAAAACCAATCAACATTATAAAATAAAAGATTAGTGTGAAGATGACAAAACAAAACGAAAGTTGGTCAACAAAATAATAATAATAATAAAATATGTCAACTCACAATGACTTGAAGATTATATTTGTTAAAAAAAATATGTTGAATATTTAGTTTAGTAAACGAAGAGCGCTAATTGAAGTTCTACAGAGTTGCTTAGAATTAGATAAAAATTTGATAATGCCTTGCCAAACTTTCTTTACAATATTGTAGTAATCCTTTGTGAAGCCATTGAAAATCGAACTCCCATGTTCGGATTTAGATATCGGCAAACCGTTTAGTATCCAATACAAATTTGCAGAGGCGCTTAATTTCTATGCCCGCCAGGTCGGCGGGTAGCCTGAAGCTATATGCCCCCAAGTGCCTAAGTCTTGATCTCCCAAAATCTGGGCAGTCAAGAAGGAAGAGCCAGCTAGTTTCTACTACATCTTCTTCCAAGCAGCTTCTGCATGCGGCGTCCGGTAAGATTGCCAGTCTTACAGCATGTATGCTAATAGGGCAGTGGCCCATCAAGAGCCCCATCATTAATGAGAGGCTAGCCTTACTGAGGGCAAAGAGATCACTAGATCTTCTGCGATCTATCTTGGGCCAAAAGGCTTTTGCAACCGCTCAGGTACCAATGCTGGACCATCGCTGACCGAGCAGCCGCGAGGCCCAGCTATCCAGTAGTAGAGAACAAGAGGATGCAGGAGCACCTACCCGTTCCCATTCTACCGATAGCGATTCTAGGGTGCCTTTCCTTGCTAGCTCATCAGCCTTGCAGTTACCTGTGATTCCACTGTGGCCCGGCACCCATACAAGTCTTATAATAAAAACTCTCGCCGCCAGAGACAGTGACGCCAGACACTCTTCGACCAATCCTGAACGCACTGTGAATGAGTTCAAGACTAAATAAATGAAAAATCAATATATAAGTAAATGAATAAACAAATTTCGTCACATCAAAGCTGCTAACTCCACCCAAATGCCTACAATAAGTCAGAAATCATTTAGAGTTAATTTCGTATTTCAACCGTTTTGGTAACGATTTTGTTCCCCTAAACAACCAATGTAATAAGTTCATACTTCTGCATTACATTCCACATGCTTTTACAAAAACACAAATGCCAACAAAAATTTCAAATTTTTCTGGAAATTATAATAAGTCATTTGGTTAAACTCGAAATATTCAAAATAGTGTTTGTTATAAGGCTTTGGGTTTTATATGCAAGGCAAATGCGGACTTGGTTTATAGTGACCCACAAATATTTCTATTTACAACTTTCTTTATCTTTTTTATGTATTTTTTTATATTTTTCCCACCAAACTGGTCTCCAGCGTTATTTTGGTTGCCTAGTAGTATTGTTTCGCTCTTGACCTATAAATAATTATTTGTTGGCAGCTGTTGCACATACACACATGCGTATATGTATTTCCATTAATTATTATTTTGATATTTCCATTTAATTTTTTTTTTTCAATTTGTATTATTTCATCTTAATTTGCTAAGTTATGGTAGTCCTTTCGTATTTGTAATCAAACTTCAACTTATATTTTGATATTTATAATGTACTTTAATAAAACAAATAAAGGGTGATTTTTTAAGAGCTTGATAACTTTTTTTTAAAAAAAACGCATAAAATTTGCAAAATCTCATCGGTTCTTTATTTGAAACGTTAGATTGGTTCATGACATTTACTTTTTGAAGATAATTTCATTTAAATGTTGACCGCGGCTGCGTCTTAGGTGGTCCATTCGGAAAGTTCAATTTTGGGCAACTTTTTCGAGCATTTCGGCCGGAATAGCCCGAATTTCTTCGGAAATGTTGTCTTCCAAAGCTGGAATAGTTGCTGGCTTATTTCTGTAGACTTTAGACTTGACGTAGCCCCACAAAAAATAGTCTAAAGGCGTTAAATCGCATGATCTTGGTGGCCAACTTACGGGTCCATTTCTTGAGATGAATTGTTGTCCGAAGTTTTCCCTCAAAATGGCCATAGAATCGCGAGCTGTGTGGCATGTAGCGCCATCTTGTTGAAACCACATGTCAACCAAGTTCAGTTCTTCCATTTTTGGCAACAAAAAGTTTGTTAGCATCGAACGATAGCGATCGCCATTCACCGTAACGTTGCGTCCAACAGCATCTTTGAAAAAATACGGTCCAATGATTCCACCAGCGTACAAACCACACCAAACAGTGCATTTTTCGGGATGCATGGGCAGTTCTTGAACGGCTTCTGGTTGCTCTTCACCCCAAATGCGGCAATTTTGCTTATTTACGTAGCCATTCAACCAGAAATGAGCCTCATCGCTGAACAAAATTTGTCGATAAAAAAGCGGATTTTCACATTTCGAACCGAACACTGATTTTGGTAATAAAATTCAATGATTTGCAAGCGTTGCTCTCTTTGACACCATGTCTGAAATCCCACGTGATCTGTCAAATACTAATGCATGAAAATCCTAACCTCAAAAAAATCACCCGTTATGTAACATTTTAGTCTACCACTTGTCGCCAATTCTCCACTAGAGGCATTATTCCAGCAGTGTTAAACTTTTCTGGTTTCTCGGCGAAAAACTGCGACAAATAATTTTCACAAGCTTCTCTTGAAGCCAACTTTACTCCATTACTCGTATGCAAATTCTGCATTGGCCGAAACAGATGGTAGTCCGATAATGCAAGGTCAGGGCTATAAGGTGTCAGACAGCGTTGTCGTTGTCCTGATGGAAGACGAAGCCCTTTCTGTTGATCATTTCTGGCCATTTTTTTCAATTGCTTGCTTCAATCTAAATAGTTGTAAAATGTAGAATCAGTCGTTCGTCTAGGCTGGAGCAGCTCATAGTGGATGATTCCTTTCCAATCCCACCAAACACCCACATAACCTTTCGAGGCGTCAATCCTGACTTTATGATTATTTGTTGAGCTTCATCACGCTTGGACCATGAACTTTTTCGCACATTACATCCACTTTTCGTCTCCTATTACCATTCGAGCTACAGAAACGAGCGAACCATTGTTGGCTACACGAACTGACACAGCATCGTCTCCTTAAACTTCACAAATTTCATTGGTGGCTTTCGTGGTATTCTTCTTCTTCATAATTTTCACTCATTTTTGAACAGCTGGAACTTCTTTTCAACTTCCCCGAATTTAATTTATTTGGTTTAATGGAGCTTAAAATATCACCTTCCCAACACTATAAGATATGACACAATGTAATTGGCAGCACTGGAGATATACGACCGCAATCTATTGACTTAATAATTTAGTTTATTTCTATGCGTCTGTTATGATTCTATTTATATAGAATACGTCTAAATTTTATTTGTAATTTTGAATTAAAGGGGGAGCCTGATTTAGAAGCTTCAAAAAATCGATTTTTTTTTTGCTTAAATCTCTTTAAAAATAATCTATTTGAAATATTTTCGAGGCTGGAAGGAAAATAGTGTAGTAGTATGAGCGATTGGGCAGAAAGCGAAAACTTTGAAAAAGTCAAGTTTGAGCATATTTTTAAACAGCATAAACTATTTTTTTTTTTGGTAAAAAACCTCTTTTTTTAATTTTTAAAACATTTCTAAAATTTTACACTTTTTTGAATTTTTTTTTTAGTTTAACTAGAAGATAAATTATGAAACAAATATAAATCTTTTTGAATTTTTGGTTTCCGATAGAAATTGCGACCTGCCGACAAATGCACATGCGAGATGCATCGGGCAAATGATTCCCAAAGGCAGAATATCAAAGATTTCTTATCAAAAAAATTTGTGAATGGCGTTTAAATATATATGTACCAATTAGCCCTAGAAATTTTGCTTTCATAAATTATTTCTTTCCCTCCCAAAAAAATTCTCAAAAAAATCGATTTTTTGAAGCTTCTTTATCAGGCTTCCCCCTTAATTGCTTTATTAAATATTTTTGTAGGCTGCACTTTATTTACATAATTTTTCATTTTATTACGTTTATTTGCATTTATGTCACTTATTATAATTTATGATTAGCAAATTGGTAATTTCCGCTCGCCGGCGCCAAGCTGAAAGCATGCGCTTGCGTGACATAGCCAAAAAACTCTGCGCATTCCACAAAGGTTTTTTGGTTAGTTTTTGCATTACACATACAAAACGTGAGTAAGTATTTACTACAATGTGCACATTCTCTCGCTCTCCTATAATTAGCGCTCTTTTGTTGAGGCGTGTGTTTTTTCGTAATCATTCATATGATTGCAGAAGAGATCTTGTTCAACCGGCTTTTGAATGGCTACCGCTTCGTTGCTTCATGCATAGAAATTATGCTGTCGTTGTTTTTGTTGTGCTCATAACATCCAACTATACTACTTTGTGGTTGGGAAGTTTCTTAAACTCCTGGCTTACCGCATTACTGTTATCGTTCAAACCACTTGTTTAACTTGAGGCTAAACATTGTGATACGAAAACGTTGTTGTTGCAATGCATTGTTGCATGATTGTTGGTTTCAAATTTCGTAAAATTCACCACAATTTGGTTACTGCGATTACCGTTATTATATGTTGCCGATCTAATTGCATTCATGTGTGAAATGCGTTGAAAACTCAAGGTGATTTTGGATTACGAGAGCCGAATCAAGTGTTAATTAACGGGTGATTTTTTTGAGGTTAGGATTTTCATGCATTAGTATTTGACAGATCACGTGGGATTTCAGACATGGTGTCAAAGAGAAAGATGCTCAGTATGCTTTGACATTTCATCATGAATAGACTTACTAACGAGCAACGCTTGCAAATCATTGAATTTTATTACCAAAATCAGTGTTCGGTTCGAAATGTGAAAATCCGCTTTTTTATCGACAAATTTTGTTCAGCGATGAGGCTCATTTCTGGTTGAATGGCTACGTAAATAAGCAAAATTGCCGCATTTGGGGTGAAGAGCAACCAGAAGCCGTTCAAGAACTGCCCATGCATCCCGAAAAATGCACTGTTTGGTGTGGTTTGTACGCTGGTGGAATCATTGGACCGTATTTTTTCAAAGATGCTGTTGGACGCAACGTTACGGTGAATGGCGATCGCTATCGTTCGATGCTAACAAACTTTTTGTTGCCAAAAATGGAAGAACTGAACTTGGTTGACATGTGGTTTCAACAAGATGGCGCTACATGCCACACAGCTCGCGATTCTATGGCCATTTTGAGGGAAAACTTCGGACAACAATTCATCTCAAGAAATGGACCCGTAAGTTGGCCACCAAGATCATGCGATTTAACGCCTTTAGACTATTTTTTGTGGGGCTACGTCAAGTCTAAAGTCTACAGAAATAAGCCAGCAACTATTCCAGCTTTGGAAGACAACATTTCCGAAGAAATTCGGGCTATTCCGGCCGAAATGCTCGAAAAAGTTGCCCAAAATTGGACTTTCCGAATGGACCACCTAAGACGCAGCCGCGGTCAACATTTAAATGAAATTATCTTCAAAAAGTAAATGTCATGAACCAATCTAACGTTTCAAATAAAGAACCGATGAGATTTTGCAAATTTTATGCGTTTTTTTTTAAAAAAAAGTTATCAAGCTCTTAAAAAATCACCCTTTACTAGACATTTCTGCACCAACATCACATCTAATATATAATTTTATATAAAAAGAATATATAAGAAAAACTAAAGAACGTCGTAAATTTTTGCATAAATTGAGTGAAGAACTTGCTTTCACGAAGATTGCCATAGAGAATATTTTGGGCCATCCAGTAGGAACTTTTGCGCCGAGTCCTAGTTCAGCGGTTCAACTAGATAAAGCTGGAAGGAAAAAAGTCACAGGATCTTGCGTTATGTGAATACTGCACAATGCCTTAAATGTTATAATTAACATTATAGAATATATAATAAAAGTTAATTGTAGTATTTATTAATTCATTTTCAGTTCAGTTTCTATGCATACTACTGTGAGATCAGGGTACCGGGTTGCTATTTGGAAGATGGCCGAAGTTTAAGCTAATTTTAATAATATAATTAAAAAAAAAATTAAATCCACTCACAATTGGTTAGCATCCTAAGTAAATAACGACAAATCTAGAGCTTAAAATGAAATATAATTTTGTTTTGATGTTATTCACTTGAATAGATCGTGGTGGACACTCGGCTCATTAGCATAAGGATGCAAAGCAATACAATTATAATAATGCAAATATAATAATAATAGAAGAATTATAAATAAAGCACAAAAATGTTATAAAACGCAAAGAAAAAAATTAAATTGTCGAAAATAATACACTTGTTTATAAAATAAAATAAAAATTGAAATTAAATTCAAAGTAATAAGATAATTTATAAAAAATTAATGATAAAAAAAAAAATAAATTGAAAGTAACAAAACAATAATAATGATAAAAATCTAAATAAAATTCAAAAACTGAAATTTCTTAAAAAAATTATATGTATACTGAATCTAAATTGAAAGTATTAAAATACTACTAAAAATATATTTTTATTAAATTACAAAATAAATAATAATTATAAAAAAATAATACAAAAATACTGAAAATAAATTTAAAATAACAAAATAATATTAATAAAAAATTAGTAAATTAAATTAAAAAAAAACATATTTAATAAAAAAAATTAATTTCAATAGAAAGTAATTATATAATAATAAATCAAAATTTCAACAATAAATCAAATAAATTTTCAAATTATAAAACATAATAAAAAAAAAAAAGAATTTAAGTTGATTATAAAAATATACATAATATATAAATATAAAAAAGAAAATTCATAAAAAAAATATACAAAATTATAATTATTAATTTAAAGCAGACACATAAGAATAAAAAATGAAATGTTTCCAAAAAATTACGAAAAACTACAATTATCCTTTTGGAAATCATTTATTTAATATAATTTATTTTACTAAATTAAATGAGATCAATATGAACAAATAAATATATATAACACCAAACCCATAAGCAACTTTAATCAATCGACCGTAATTTAGCTGAAAGAGAAAACTGGGTCACCCGTTTATGAAGCTGAAGCAAGCGAATGCGAAGAAAAGCCACTTTGATATACACTTTCGATGCACAAATGTACATACATATATTAGTATGTATGTATGTATGTATGTATGTATTATACATATATACTTTTATTTTCATACAAGTGTTACATACATGCACACAACTGTGTTGTTGTTACAGCAACAATTGACATATTTGCCAATCAAACAGTATACCAGCAGTTTGACGGTTAAGTTGACTTCTCCCAGTTGCGGTGGATATGTTGCAAGCGCGTGGTGGCCTGTTTGCAGTCATAAATACATGTTTATTTTTGCATTTGTGGTGGCTGACCGCATGTTTCAAGCGCGGAGTTTTGAGGATGAAAACATATCGAGAGTAGTAGTTTTTTATTTAGTAGCGTTTGTGCGCGATTTTTAGAAAATTTCGCGCTAAAATCGGTCCATATATATTCGGTTTTTCCGTTTTATGAGCTTATACAATACATACAAGGTGCCTTCCAAAGTAAACAGCACTTTAAAAAAAAACAGAACAAATAGTTTTTTTCGGCAAAAACAATTTATTTTATTCAAAATAGTTTCCTTCTGTTTCAACACAGCTTTTTGCACGGTCCAAAAGCATTTCGAACGAGTGTTTTAGCTCGTTGGCCGGTATGGCCGCCACTATGCCGATGCAAGCCTTTTGAATGGCCTCTACGTCTGCATAACGCTTTCCTTTCATGGGCAAGTGCATTTTTCCGAAAAAGAAGAAGTCGCACGTTGCCATATCAGGTTAATATGGGGAATGGTTAATGATTAAAATTAGATTTTTGGGCAAATATTCGTTCTTCGAGTGTTGAATTCTGAGCAATTTTTGGTCGTCAGTCAATTTGTGCGGAACAAACCGTGCACACACCTTTCGTAAGCCCAAATGTTCGGTCAAAATGCGATAAATCGATGTTTTGGAGATGTTCAATTCCATTTTCATGAATTTCAATGATGTGATTTCGGCTGTGCTTTGATGAATTCACGCACAGTTTCGATGGAATTTCCGGTGATCACGGAGTTTGATTAGAGGCGCTAGATTCAAAAAGTCCTTTTTACTTTGGAACGCACCTTATATAATGAAATATTTTTGTTGAATCGATTTGTTGCACAAAATAAATGTAAATGCTCTTAAGGCAAGTGAAAAATAAAGTTGAAAGCGACTTTTGCCTGCTTTGAAGATATATACTGCGAGTATATATACATACATATATGGTATATAAAGGGTGATTTTTTAAGAGCTTGATAACTTTTTTAAAAAAAAAAACGCATAAAATTTGCAAAATCTCATCGGTTCTTTATTTGAAACGTTAGATTGGTTCATGACATTTACTTTTTGAAGATAATTTCATTTAAATGTTGACCGCGGCTGCGTCTTAGGTGGTCCATTCGGAAAGTCCAATTTTGGGCAACTTTTTCGAGCATTTCGGCCGGAATAGCCCGAATTTCTTCGGAAATGTTGTCTTCCAAAGCTGGAATAGTTGCTGGCTTATTTCTGTAGACTTTAGACTTGACGTAGCCCCACAAAAAATAGTCTAAAGGCGTTAAATCGCATGATCTTGGTGGCCAACTTACGGGTCCATTTCTTGAGATGAATTGTTGTCCGAAGTTTTCCCTCAAAATGGCCATAGAATCGCGAGCTGTGTGGCATGTAGCGCCATCTTGTTGAAACCACATGTCAACCAAGTTCAGTTCTTCCATTTTTGGCAACAAAAAGTTTGTTAGCATCGAACGATAGCGATCGCCATTCACCGTAACGTTGCGTCCAACAGCATCTTTGAAAAAATACGGTCCAATGATTCCACCAGCGTACAAACCACACCAAACAGTGCATTTTTCGGGATGCATGGGCAGTTCTTGAACGGCTTCTGGTTGCTCTTCACCCCAAATGCGGCAATTTTGCTTATTTACGTAGCCATTCAACCAGAAATGAGCCTCATCGCTGAACAAAATTTGTCGATAAAAAAGCGGATTTTCACATTTCGAACCGAACACTGATTTTGGTAATAAAATTCAATGATTTGCATGCGTTGCTCGTTAGTAAGTCTATTCATGATGAAATGTCAAAGCATACTGAGCATCTTTCTCTTTGACACCATGTCTGAAATCCCACGTGATCTGTCAAATACTAATGCATGAAAATCCTAACCTCAAAAAAATCACCCGTTACATATGTGCATTAGGGCGGCTTAATTTACAACCTCTTAGCCTTTTAATTAAAGGCAGGATGTATAACAGATATACATACTCGTACATATGTTGCAGTTGTTCGATCTGGTCGATTCCGAAAAATGATCAGTCGAATAAATACAAATAGCACAAATCCGAATCCAATATTACTTCTAATTTTTTTAATTATAAACTAGCTAAAAATATGGTACGTATCTACTTGCTACCGTTATTAAGCTTATTTCGCTGCTCAAAAATACCGTTTATTTTCTATTAAA
Organism: Bactrocera dorsalis; assembly: GCF_023373825.1. NCBI lineage: Eukaryota > Metazoa > Arthropoda > Insecta > Diptera > Tephritidae > Bactrocera > Bactrocera dorsalis. The sequence goes on along the minus strand of NC_064306.1, from coordinate 15,228,214 downwards.
TTTTGTACACCGCAATTTTAGAAAGGGCTTATGTGGGACATGAGCAAAAAACGAAAAGCTCCTGCCGAAATTGCTGAAATAACGCATTGCTCTCGAAAAATAGTATATAATGATCTTCATACAACAAAAAAGGATCCATCTTGTGTCAAAAAAAATATGCCATTAAACCAAAGACCACGTAAAAATGATATTACTGTTGAGAAAACCATAGCACGGAAGAGCAAAGCCGATCCTTTTAAGTCAGCCAGAGAAATTATGAACGAAATTTATGGCGAATGTGACCTAAACGTGTTCAGAAAGCTTGTAGAAAGACAACTCAATGAAGCTCAACTTTTTGGACGAATAAGCAGGAAGAAACCACTTTTGCCAAAATGAAACAACAAAATTCGACTAAAATTGGCAAAGGTCCAGAGGACCAACCAGCACATTTTTGGAGGAACGTGCTTTGGTTGGCGACGAAACCAAGATAAATAGGATGGGTCCAGATGGACCGTTGTCCACAAGGTCAAAAAAAACTTTCAAGCCATTTATCTATTTTCCTTGCGTTATTCCCCCCAGAAACAATTGAAAACATACACACATATGCACATTACTCCAAACCTGCTTAATTACCGTTACGTTATACGTACATGTATCTAAGCATGAGTGTGGTTCGAAATTTTTCGTAATAATTTACGTTTTATTTGAAGTTTCTATTCGCGGCGATCACCTCTTTTGTTCAGACAAATATTTAACATCACTTGTCATTTCGCTGCGCAAGCACTTGGGAGCACAAACAGTGCTTACCATCACATGTCATGTCAACAACAAACACAGCTGCACAAAAACAACAAGGAATGGTTAAAAGCAGCACCTATAAATTATATGCCGTAAATTAATGAAAGTAAGGGTCCCGCCAGTGGGCAAGCTACTCAAATATATTTGTTTCCGCGATTTTATATACACATATATATATATTTTTTTTAATTTCATACTTATTTTGAATTTCTTACTTTTAACGCCAACTCGCTAAAAGTAAACAAAGGAACTTTCGCTGCTTGCAATGTTTTAAATGGCCCCTCTGTTGTTTAGGCCTACTCTATAACTCTGCCGCTCACTTGCCAGGCGCTTGTGTCTATCCAATTGTGGTGTGGTGCCGGTTACTCTTTGTTTTATTGTTATTTAACATATTAAATGCCGAATTTTATAATAAACTCTACTGACGGCACTTACTTCCGTTGTAAAAGCTGCTGTTTCTAAAGCGCAATACAATTTTCCCTTCGGTTTTTTCTCCAAAAAGTGCATAATTTGGGCGCAACTTTAACAGTTTTCTAATATTTTATGTCGTTTCTGTACTTCCTGCCTTTCACAATTCCTGTTTAACAACTCTATGGTTATTGTTAACAGTAAATTGTGACCTCTCCTCGTTAGTGCATTGCCTGCTTGTGATGTAATTATAGTTAAAATATTGTCCAACACACTCACTATAGGCAGAACTTGTTGCGAAATTATTTATTACTAGAGGACCCGCCTACGTTTTACTGTGGCTGTTACATAGGTAGTACTACTAATACCATCTATATGGTTTCTGTTAGTTAGATTATAAGTATTAGTTAAGGAATAATCGCATTTTTGATGAAGCAACAAAAATGAATCAAAAAGCATTTCGTGCGTTAAGAAAGAATTGGTTTTTGAGGTAAAAATACTATTGAATTTGGGCTGTGCATCAATGAAATCAATCGACCCCAATCGATTGTCAGCCTGGTGGACTTCATATTAAGAAATGGTTCTCAAGCGTGGAAAGACAAAAAAATCGGCTGGCAAGGTTATGGCATCAGTCTTTTGGGATGCCCGTGGTATATTATTCATCGAATGATAAATGAGCCAGTTTTAATTCATTGCATTGTGTATTTGATTGCAGTTCTATTCTACCATTCCCAATATTTAGCAATTTTATTATTTTTCAGGAAGGATCAGTTTGAAATTGTACACATATATGTATTCATCGTTTCCGTTTAAATATTGTATTGCTCTGTGCAATGCTTCGAAAAGATTTCTGTATATCTCAAATTTTTTATCAACACTTCAGTTATGCCGCTATTTTTTTATGCCAGACCTTTTGCAATTTTAAATTGCCTGTCAAGATACCCCCTCCAAGAGTTAGCAGGTATGAAAAAATGTTATAGCTACCCATAGATGTATTGAATCACCCAATTTATTACTTAAGAACGAACTCTGTCCACAATATAAAAACTTGATCCACAGATATCGCCTTTCACTTTGGCATCGTTTTGTTTAATGCACGTTTACGCCAATTTAAGGTTTGAATATTGGATACTGCGATGGTAGCGCCATCTAACGGTCAAACATTCCAAAATTAACAATTGATTAAAAATGAAAAAATAATTTAAAAAAACATTTTCCAGTGGACCAAATTGTAAATCTAAACCATTCTCGAATCTCCTTGAACATACACACAAAATTTCATCAAAATCGGTCCATCCGTTTAGGAGCAGTTCAAATGCAAACACACGGTCAGAAGATTTATATATATAAAGATTAATATCTTTTTTTAACTCAATTGTTACATCAATTACAATTGTTAATGAAACGTAAGTTCGTTATGCTTCCTAATCAATTTCATCCCCGTCTGATAAGAGGCACTTTTTTCACGCTTTTTCCAGTTCTCGAAACAGTCGAAATAGGCTTTTTCCGGCATCGCCTTCAAGACCTTCTTCGTTTGGGCTTTTAAATAATCAATCGTGTCATAATAGCATTTCCGCATTGGCATTAAGATTTTGCAGCCAGAAGTCGCATTGAAACCCTACAATTGACTTATATGATCAACCAAACCCATCTCTCAAGAGATATCCTTAGCAGGACGGCCCGTGGAAAACTTTTGACATCACACTTCCAAGATCTGAAAGTTTAAACTAGGAGTTCTACATAGATCCTTCCTTCCTAAACATATGGTTGGCAAGGCAAGCATACGGTTTTCCATGAACTTGACACACAAATGGTAATATCAAATGTATGTACAAACAACTAAATCCCGAATGAATGTTATGACTAAATACTTGTCTTAAGTTTGTTGTCGACTTTCTATATACTCCCACAAAAAGAAATTCACAGCAGTCAAATACGAAGATATTGACATTTCTTAAAATTACTAAAATGGAAATTAATAATATGAAATTACATTATTTATATTGAGTACCTCCTCACTGTCAAAAAAGGACAGTTTCAGTGCAAAAACCGGGACATAGTATGCAATATCAATCGAGTGATCTCTGGGCCCTCATACCGAAAATTTTGCTTCTTAGCGGTATCATTGATGGCAATATATACATATATATATTGTCTAACAACATTCCAGTTCCATCCCCACTCTCACTCTGCTTTAAAAACAAAACGTTACATGTGAAGCAAATTTCTATACAACGACTTGAGTTGGATAGGTCAGTAATATGGTATCTGTATACCATAGTGACCCGATACCGGCAGTTCCAACACATGAGCAGCAGCTTGATACGATAAGAAAAGGACGTGTGCAAAATTTCAGATCGACATCTCCAAAACTGAGGCACTGGTTCTCGTATATACAGAGCTAAATCGACTCAACTCGTCGTAATTTAAAGGTCTCCGATGTTAACTTTGTGATGTTACAAACATTGTAGTAAACTTATTATACACTGTTCAGGGAATAAAATATCGTTAGGCGCCACCAAGAAGCCGAACAAAAGGAGAGCGTGATCGATAAATGTTATGCTGCAACAAAAGACAAATCGGATTGCTCTCTGTGGCAACGGAAACAACAAAATTTAATTGCAGCAACTTGTTTTAATTCATTAGTTAAATATATGTACATATGTATGTATGTATGAACCATTTGTCCTCCTGAATTTGAAATAATTTATTACAGTAATTCATTTGCAAAATAACAATAAAAACTAATGAGTTTAGTGTGACATTTCGCACTTTTCACCTGCTGACTTATTACATAGTGGTGTTATTGCCACATACAACTATTAAGAGCAAATATAAATATGAACTGTACCTAAAAGTGTCATAATATTCAGGTAATAAGCAAACACTTGCAACATTTTTCATTTTCATGTTATATTTGCCGTTATTTTTTATAATGCTAATATTTCATAAAAAGTGTATACACTGGAGTTGACAAATTGATAAATAGTTCATTTTCAAAAGTGCAACAAAACTGTTACCAGAAATTTACACTTTCATTAAGGTACAGTTAGGTAGAGCAGATGACTGACGAAGCACCTAGGTCTCTGATAGGTTCATTTTGAAACCGGCGGGACTGAAATTACCTTAATCTAGTTTGCCCTCTCTGAACCACATTGTGCTCCTGATGAAGTTCATTAATACAAAAAGTTTTGTCTGAGCAAACACCGTTAAAAACAAACAAATGAAGATATTTTAAAGTCTATTTTTCTGCTACTTTTTGACAGCTTCTACAATTGTCATTGTCTCGGATTCAAAGTCTGCTGGGATGTCTGCTAAATAGACAGGTCTTATTAGCGCTCTCATGGGAGTTCTAATGATATTCCTTCCATATGCTTGATGACTAAATATATACAGGTACAAGTTACCAGTTACAATACAAGTATAACTTTTCTCTCTTACACTGTGTAATTTTAGGATGACTAGTTCATCTGCTTCCCAGTTACCAGGAAAATCGCTATGTTCTGGAACTCATTGCAGGTTTATCGTAAAATAGAATGTTACATAGCTTGCCTCTTATATGTATGAGGTTGTAGATCACTCACTCAGACATTTTCAAAATCTCTATCAATATTCTCATGCGCCCAAGCGAGTCGCTTTGTCACAAGTTTTTCAGTCAAACAGAGGCTTGTCCATTTCAGATCATGAGTATGAAGAAGGTTTCGGATAGTTTCGTAGGATATATCTAAAAACCTTTTGCCATTAATTTTGCTCGTCCTTGCCGAAGTGTTAAAGCAGGATTCCGCGAAAACTAATTCACTATTCTTTTTTCATCTTTTTTGTTCACTTTTCCTATCGAACCACGTTCTGGTAAATCATCGACATTTTTAGCCACTATACAAGTAAATCGCTGTAACCACTTCTGTACAAATGCTTTCGACTTTCTCATATATTTAGTAGCCGCTGATTGCGACATTTTGGGACGTTTCGGGTGGATGCAAAGGAACACAACTTCGTAGCGCGACGCGTACTTAGCACTCATTTCGTTTGACGTGATTCTCTTTCAAAAGATCAACGACAACTGAACCTTTGTTGACAATGCATCAAGGACAGCTTTCTCCTTTCCTCTATCGACTCGCGAAGGAATTAGAGCGAAATCTTTCATCAACTGTCGGTAAAGTCGACCACGCTCTTACTTAAAAGATTGTATAAGAATTTTCTCGAATTTAGTGTTTGCTTAAGAATAAATATGCAATCATAAAACTATTTGATATAAAAAATTGCTGGCAATGCACGCTTGGTGAAACAGTGCGCAACTAGCTTCAGACTGGTGCATTTCCTACAGGGTGTTACGCAAATGTAATGCCATTTGCTCGTAACACCGACTTTTCCATTTTGATGTTAACATGATTGAGTTACTTTACCGAAGCAAAATGTTACACGTTTCCCAAATTCGTAAGAGTTTGTTGACAAATTTGTAATTATGGCTAGGAAATAAGCCATGGAAACAGTCACTGCTGGAACTGTGCGTGACTATCAGTTCACACAAAACACAATCTTATATTTATAATGTGGAAACATTTGTCAAAAAAGACAAATGAACTAAATATTGAAAATAAAATAAGCAACAAAAAAATGTACTATAGAAAATATATATTTTGTGTGTCATCTTTTGTATGTTTATATATACGCGAACTAGTCCATCAGTTTTTGCGATACCGCTATGAAATTTTGCAAACGTCATTTCTCCTCAAGAATTTGCTCATTTGTCGAAACAACCGATATCGAACTATTACGAGGGCTGCTATATATATTTCTGGCCAAAAAATGGAATTAACTCGTGAACATTTTCGTGCGATCATTTTTCACAACTTTCGACGTGGATTATCACGACAAGAGTGCATCGATGAACTAAAATCTTTGTATGGCTATGAAGCACCATCCTATAGCACTGTGGAAAACTTTTACAACGAATTCAATCGTGGCCGACGCTGGCTCAAAGACGAATTCCGTGAAGGTCGTCCAAAAACAGCCGTTGTGCCAGAAAACATCGATGCCGTACGTGAACTGATAATGCAAGACCGTCATGTAACATACCTTCAGATAGAGGCATGCCTATGCATTTCTCCCACCAGCATACATTCGATATTGCAAGAACACCTGGCCGTAAAAAAGGTTTGTTCTCGTTGGATCCCGCGCAATTTGACAATCGCTCAAAAAAAGGCTCATGTGGATTGGTGTAAAGAAATGCTGAAAAAATACGATCGCGGTGCTTCAAAAAACGTTTATAAGATCGTCACAGGTGACGAATCATGGATCTATGCGTATGAGCCCGAAACAAAACAGCAATCGACCGTGTGGGTCTTCCAAAGCGAGCCAAATCCAACGAAAGTTGTTCGTGGAAGAAGCTCTTCGAAGCAAATGGTCGCCTGTTTCTTCGGCAAAACTGATCATGTGGTGACTGTTCCGCTTGAGCAATGTAGGACGGTCAATTTTGAGTGGTACACCACCATTTGTTTGCCTGAAGTCTTCGGAGAAATTCGAAAAACGAACAAGAGAAGACGAATCATTGTGCACCATGACAATGCGAGCTCTCACACATCGGCTCAAACCAGCGCCTTTTTGACCGGCCAAAACGTCGAATTGATGGGTCATCCGCCATACAGCCCTGACTTGGCACCCAATGACTTTCTTTTATTCCCACACATCAAGAAAATAATGCGTGGTCAACGATTTTTGTCCCTAGAAGATGCTGATGAAGCATTCAAAAACCATGTTTTGGAGATGTCTCAATCGGAGTGCAAAAGGTGCTTCGAAAATTGGTTTGAGCGCATGCAAGAGTGTATAAATCTTGATGGAGAATATTTTGAAAAACAATAAAACCATTTTCGTTGATAAATATTCCTATTTTCATTATTAGGACAGAGATATATATAGCAGCCCTCGTACCACACCCTTCTGATGCAACCAAACACAGAACACCGTAACGATCTGCTTTTGCAGTCGATGTTGATGGTTGCCCCGGATTAACCCATGATTTTCACCATTTGGGATTCTTAAAATAATTCCATTTTCCGCGTCAGTCACAACTCGATGCAAAACTGATTTTCGTACATTTTTTTCAAGCAAAATTTTACAAGTGATTCTTCGGTTTCCCATTTGTCTTTTATTCAATTCCTGTCACGCCCATTTTCCACACTTTTTGATCTTTTTGATAGCTTTCAAACAGTCTGAAATTGTATGTTGTACAACATTTGGCAAACATCTTCAGCCAATATTGCTTGCAGTTTAGCGTATTCAAACGCTATGTTGGTCTTCCCAGTTCCACATTTCTCACTTCAAAACCATTTTCTCAGTTGAACCGTTGAAACCATATTTTGCATGTTGCTTTTGATAGAGCATGATCACCATATACCTCGACAAGCATTCAATGCGGCTCTACAGCACTTTTCCTCAAATGGAAACAAGAAATTAATACTTTATGCAAATCATCACTTTTCGGTACAAAATTTGACACTTTCAACACAATGAAAAAATATGATGTTGTTTGTTCAATGACTGTAAGGTTATTGCATACGTTTGTTTAAGGCTCGTTCACAACAAATGTTCCCTACACTTGTATCTTAACGTTGACTTCATTCCGCTACAACTGGTATAGAAACTTTTTATTTACGAGGGCTGTCCGATAAATAACCGACCTCAACGTGAAGCTAGCAGCACATCTGAAAAAAAGTTTCTACTTCAAATTGTGCATATTATAATAGCTACTCGCCAAAATTTCAGAAATTTATCTTGCGCAATTATCTGTTGACAGTCGTTTTTGTGAGTCTATTTCGGTGATTTCCCCAAAATGGAAAAAATTGAATATCGAGCTGTAATTAAATTTTTATTTTTGAAAGGCTATACGCCTTCACAAATCAAAGATGAGTTGGACTCTGTGTATGGTGACTCTGCACCATCGTTTACCACCGTAAAATTTTGTGCGGCTGAATTTAAACGTGGTCGCAGGAGCTTGGAAGATGATGAACGTCCTGGGCGTCCAAAAACTGTAACCACTAACGATAACATCGCTAAAGTTCATCAAAGAATTATACTAGACGACCGCCGGATTAAAGATAGGGAAATAGCTGAGATTATGAAGATGTCAAAAGAAACTGTTTGTCACATATTAAACCAAGATTTGGGCATGAGAAAGCTGTCCGCGTGTTGGGTGCCGCGTTTGCTTACGCTAGACCACAAACGTGCGCGCATGAACATTTCCAGCGCTCTGTTGGCTCAGTTTAGAAGCAATAAGACCGAGTTTTGGCGCCGATTGATAACTGTAGACGAAACTTGGATTCATCATTATACGCCCGAAACAAAAATCCAATCTAAACAGTGGATTGAAAAGGGGGAACCAGCCCCAAAAAAACCTAAAGCTGTGTATTCGGCTGGGAAAGTGATGGCGAGTGTTTTTTGGGACAGCCATGGAAGAATTATTTTTATCGACTATCTTGAAAAAGGAAAAACTATAACAGGAGCATACCACGCATCGTTATTGGACAAGCTAAAGAAAGAAATTTCGAAAAATCGGCCACATTTGCAAAAAAAGAAAGTCTTGTTCCACCAAGACAACGCACCATCTCACACCTCAACAGTCGCCATGGCGAAAATCCACGAATTGCGGTTCGAACTGCTTGACCATCCACCTTATTCACCGGATCTAGCACCAAGCGACTTTTTTTTGTTTCCTCAACTTAAAACTGCGCTCGGCGGCCAGATATTTTCGTCAAATGAGGAGGCAATCTCTTTCGTGAACTCTTATTTTGCAGACAAATACGCCAAGTACTATTTGGAAGGGTTGCAGAGATGGGAGCATCGCTGGGAGAAGTGTGTGGAGTTACAAGGAGACTATGTAGAAAAAAAAAAAAAAAAATTTTGAAAAAGTGGCGTGCATCATGGTTAGGTCGGTTATTTATCGGACATCCCTCGTATGAAGGGTATTCCAGCTTCAATACAACTGAAGGAAACGATTAGTTTTCCTTTAAATTATGCTTTGATTCGAAAAAAATAATTTTAGAAAATTCTTCCGACTTTTAAATAATGAATTAGTTATTTTTCGATATTAATATATTCAAAGCAAAAATGACAATACTCTTTCTCTTTACATTTCATGCATCAAATTAGCGTGTTTAGTCTTCGCTCAAACGACCTTGCTTAAAGGCGGAATGCTCAGAGAAATATTACATAATGACAGCACTTCAAAGCTTTAATGTGTTATTAACTTTAATGGCATGTTGTAAGACAATATGGAAATAGTAGCAACAAAAAGTGGGCAACACTTAATTGTCTTGAACGATATAATAACAAAACAAAACTTTAAACTTGACTGGTCAACACCAAAGTCAACAATCGTCATTCTAGCGCACCAAAATAGGTTATAGACACATTCATCATTTGCCCGCTGGACATTAAAGAAGTGTCAAAAGAAAGCCAAAGCAACTATTTTTCAATGCCTTTCTCCCTCAGTGATTGGCAGTAGACGGGTAAATTTAGCTACCTTTTGGCGCGCACGTTGCCAGCGCCACAGCACAGCAGAAATCCCTACTGGTGATCAAACGCTAACTCCGTACGAAATGAGTGCACAAAAGACTTAAGAAACGAACTCGCTGCATGTGGGCCGCACAAAATACAAAAACGGCGTACGAAAATGACTGTCGGTGCGCTACCGGCGCTCTAGTGTGACGCTGAGTAGTTTTCAATGTTAATTGCAACAATAACGAAAACCACACAGCGTTGCTGATGGGCAAGTCATACGCGCAGTCGTAAGCGTGCTGTTGTTGTGCAGCCGCCTTAGCACAACAATTATGTAATTTCGCGGCAAACAGGAATGCTGCGTTGGGTTTTCTCCGTAGCATGTGTAATACAAACAAACATATGCGAGTATGTATGTTTATGCATTGTTGTATTTGTTTTTAATTGATTTTAAACTTACGAAAAAGGGCATAAATAAACTATTGTGTAAATAATATTTTCATTTTAATGCAGTGAGTGTTGAAAACAAAATTGATAACGCTGCTTGCTTCGTTAAATGTTGTTGGCGATTAAAACACAAGATTTTCATGCTTGTTGTTCCTGGCTAGTCTCAACATTTCACAATGAACATCATTACAACTGCGTAAATATTTATATGCTTAAGTACATGTGTGTGCATAAGTATTTGTTACACATAAATGTGTATCATTATTGATATCCGGTTCGTTGCGACAGCATATTTTGAACCAGGGGTTAAAATCGACACCAAATAATCAAATCAAAGCTATTAAGTTAAATGTAAGTTGTCGGAAATATGCGCTTTAATTATAGGCTAACATATACATACATATGTGGTTATGCATTTATTTAAAAGCTCAAATTCCAGTTGCCAGATTGTCGGTGCTGCACTTTTTTAAATTTTAAATGGCATTAAAAACATTTGAAAAACTGAAAGTAGGTCAATTGTTAGAAGATTTGATTAGATTTCTGTAAGAACATAATGGTTTCTTAGATAATGACTTAATCACATAACAAATTTTGAAACAGTTGACAAAAAACACAGAGGTACAAACTACACCACTTAAAGACATATTCAATAACAATATGCAACAATAAGTAGGGAAGGACTAAGTTAGCGTGTAACCGAATATTTTATACTCTTCTTCGGCTAAAAATCTTCAGGTGTTGACCAAACTTTTTATTAAAAAATTTTGTGAACGAATAGCATTTTATTGTTTGACGAAATCGTAAATGGATTGCAATCAAATTTGGTATTACGAGTATATAGTATTAACTTATCTTGAAGGTGATCGACTTATTTGGTTTTAGTACTACATTTTACTTCCTGTCACCGAAAATTATTTTGAAATATTCTTCTTATGAGATACAATATTTGTAATATAAACTTAACCGAAAAGGCTCAATTTAATATATCAAGTAACAAAAACGTCCCGCCAAAGGACCGAAATCCATTACATGAGAGATATGACGTTTAGAACAAGGCTAATTTCATTTATATCGTCCAATACCAAATTATTAATATAGCCTTTTAACCTTTATGAAAGTGTATCCACTTATTACAATTTCATTTTCATTTTGATCAAAGTACTCGGTGATCAATCTAGACTATATTGGGAGCACAGAAGGATCTGGGCTCGTATCAATGACCTTTGGCATTGCTCAGGTATACTCGAGTACATATTTCTAAGCAATTTATAAATAAATAACTCATACACCTTTCGACATATTCGGTGTAAAGTTTGTTAGAATAATGAATTCCCTTATTGTATAGTACATATGTATATATATATATTTTCCCGTAGTTCCTAGGTGGAACATAGGGCCTCAATAAACAAATTATAATTAATTTTATTTATAGCTAGAAATTTTATTTCTCTCCAAGAATAACCGCTTCTCTGTGCTTCTGCTTCCACTTCCCGTCTCCAGGTGTTGGCTGGTCTCCCGCGTCTTCGGCTCCCTTGCGGATTCCAATCTAGCGCTGTTCTGCTTATGTCGTCGTGAGGCTTTCGCAGAGTGTGGCCGATCCATTTCCATTTACGACGTCGAATTTCGATGTGAATCGGTAGCTGTTTGGTTACGGTCCAGAGGTTAGCATTGCTGATAACCTTAGGCCAGAATATCCGCAAAATTTTTCGAAGACATCGATTAAGAAAGGATTGCAGCGATTGCAAAACATTCGCTGCAATATTCCACGTCTCGCAGCCGTATAATACAACGGATTTCACGCTTGAATCGAATATTTTTAGCTTTGTACGTATGGATATATGTGTTGACCTCCATACTTTATCCAACATACCGAAGGCAGCGCGACCTTTCGATATACGGTTTCGTATATCGGCTGTTGACCCACCGTTTTTAGATATGATGCTACCTAAATAGCAAAACTCGTCGACTTCTTCGAGGCATGTTCCCGCGATCTGTAGATTTGGAGTTTCGGTTGTATTGATGCGCATGAATTTTGTCTTCGCTATATTAATTTTAAGTCCAGTTTGTGCAGCGATATCATATATGTATATGGAGACAGCGTAATTCGTAGACAAAATATTTTCGGGATAAAAATATAGTATATATGTATATTCTATGTACATTGTAAACTCCGTTATGTTTACTAAGACCGATATTGATCGATATGTACGGTGTAAAGCCAACAGGACGCTTTAAAATCTTATATTAGGTATACGGAAGATAGTTGTATTGATTTGATTTTATCTATTATTGCCATTACCAGACTTTATAAAACCAAAACATGGTCTCTGACATTAATTAAGGTATTTCAGATAGCATCATCAACATATAAAGAGTCAACCGGATGATTGAAAGTCCTCACATTAGTTGTGTAAATGCGAGTTAGAACAAGCTTTCATCCGATTTTATCCGTTTTATGCACAACAATAACACGCTATTTAAATTTCATTAATGCCGATACATGTACGTGAGTTAAAGGCAACTAAAAGTTCGAAAATCTGCATATTAGGTAAATGCCGCTAAAGGAAATATTCACTCCATTTAACTTATTCTTGCCATATAGGCTTACCATTGTACGCAAAGGTTTCTTTCCGAACTTCAATAAAATATCTTACATATTGGCCGATATTTTCGATAAAATGTACGCAGTGGGATCTGAGGTTAGGACAATTTTTGGTGATCAGGTGGCAAACCTTAAAGGTACTATTTCTGCAAAGTTTTAGCCAGATATATTAATTGTATTCATTGGTGCCTGGTTTGTGAAGAGGTAGTCAAAGATATTTACACAACGAACTTTTTTGTATACTCCACATAAATCGTTTTTTTGCTGTCTTTATTGTTGCTGTACAAACAAAAAATGTTTTGGGTGGTACAGAGAACGGTACCTAGGATCGAATATAGAGCAAGTTGTCTGTTGATTAACGGTAGTCAAAAGTATTTACAAAAAACTTAAACTTAAGTTCTTTGTATTTATTATCGATAATTTTTAAATTTTGTTGTTTAGCTTTACTTTACGGTTGTGAATTAATAAAGGCGATACCGCCTTTCGCATCAACAACTGTTTGTAATCTGCTTGAAGTTGATTCAAATAAATGGTGTGCAAAATCAACAGTCAATTTGGCCCTATTTTCGGATATTTCAGCAATTTGTCATTACGGTTTCGTCCCTTATTAACTGTCCTCTGACGTTGGATGAATGCCCAAATATTTGCAATAATGTTTAGGTCGGAGGCCATGGAAGTACAACTTGCTTTGTTTCATTTCAAAGTTTCATGGGTAGCCATCTTTTATGACATAAGCAGTTGACGTGCTGTAAAATCCAGTCGACAGTTAGAAAAAGCCGATTGCCCGACCTGCTTTAAAGTGTCCTCAATTGGTACCAAATCTCCAAAGTCGTAGTCAGACAAACATCCCAAAAAAATTACCGTACCACTGCCTATATAAAAGTGAAATTTTTGTCTAAGTTTTTAAAGTAATAATAAGTAATAAACAATTATATTAAAATAAATAAACTGTTCCACAACCCTCTCCTCTCCTGGTGTCCTTATTCCTTGACTCAGCAGCTTCTTTTGAGAGGTCTACAATTGAAACTAATGCATATTGAATACTAACGGGAGCGTGAATTAAAAATTCATGGACTCACGCTGGAAGATAATATCAGGTATACTTTGATGTTAATTCTCTTGCAGTATTTAGCGCCAAATTTCCTAATTTTTCCACATTAATATGAGAGTTGTAGTAATGTTTCAAAATTTTCAATCAATTGTTTTTCTATGCCTGTTATATTAGCAGATATAGGGACATTGTTGAAAAATTATCTAGCAGTGTTTCTATCGTTTGCAGATCCACTACCACCTGTTTTTGGGTTGTCGACTGTAAGTTCCATTCTTTTACGAAATTCGCACTGAATATTTTGGTTCCTTCACAGAAATCATTCTTTATCTTCTACATGCATTATTTGCCATTATCTGATTTCAAGTCTATAAGAAACTGGAAGAAAATATTCAAAAATGGAATGTAGTGATGTAATGGAGACAATCCAAATTCGTAGTGATCTGTTCGAACTTCTTTTTTCAAGTATTTGTCAATATCGTTCATCTGAGGGTTTGGCGTGACATACGTAGCATAGTGCAGATGAGGTTTCAGGTAAGGCATTGCATTTTTTGCTAGCGATCATTGTACGAGTAAAATGAAGAACGTGATCGACATAGAGTTTACGATTGGTAGCTATTTTGAATTCAATTGTTGAATTTTGTTTTAATAAATTAATTTTAAAATATAATTCTCACGTAGTGTTAATTGAACAGATTCCTTTTGAAATTGTGTTCGAACAGGGTAGCAATAGCGGGTGGACGAAGGTCGGGTTTTTTTCCAAATTAGTTTGTGCTCTTCATCATTGCGATTTTATTATCAGTTGTATAAGGACATATGATATGACAAATAAATTACTGTCTTCCAAATTATTATTTTCAAATTTCAGCTTATATTCGCTTTGCCCAGAACTGCTATCAAAACCTCATTTTCCTATTAATGCTATTTAATTAGAGGACTCATTGAGTTCATTAGTTACATCGCTTTGCAACTATAAAATTCGCTACGCAGTGTCGCTCAATAATTTCTGTAGCTCAACTTTAGCATCAGATTCTGAAACTTTGTTGCTAGTCATATTTTCTATGAGCTTTATTACCACTTTTTGGCCAAAAACTTGGCCCTACTTACTAAATTTCGTACCATCTAAGGAAAATATCACATGCTGAAGTTGAAGATTAAAGTCAACGAATTCAAATTTCAGCAAGAAGCAATCCGTATATATCCTTGCTTTGTTGTTTAATCTTCAGTTTTGGTTAAAAACTGTCTTATTTAAAAATGACAATAACTAAATTTGTTGCTATAAATAATGATGGTAAAGTTCAAGGAAAAATATTTCACAAAATTGAAGGTGAGATCAATTGAATCGTAAAGATTTCCAATGAGTGATGTCATATAAGTCTTCGGTATTGTTGATTATTGTCCAACAGTTGGATCGTAAGTACGCATGGATCTCCAACCGAGAGAGATAACTTCTTCAATAGCTCCTTTTATAATGGGCATTTTTAGGTCTCGATGGCGATCATCATTTCTAATGCAAAAAGGTGTGCTCACTATAGTGCAATCCGAATACGTGATTAAGAAGCTTCAGATGAGTAGCCACTACAGAACTTGACAATATACCTCTGATTATCTCAAAATGTTCGTAATCAAGTATAAGTATTAGGTAAATATAATACTTTAGTGATGCAAAATTAACCTAAGAAGATCCGCAATTGATTTCTATATTGGCTTTAGAGCCAAGTTTCGGACAATAACTCACAAAAAGTCCAGCGCAAAAAAAAACATAGTAAACTATAATAAAATAAAAAGACGAAAAGAGTTTATCAAAACATAACTGCTAAAGCTGTCGCTATTAACTGCACGCAAGCAAGTGGCGAAAAATTTTGAAACATTTCAAAAAACTTTGCGTTAATGCGTTCAAAACTAAAAATAACAACAAGTACATGAAACGCTACACATACTGATCGTTAGCTTTCATTTAAGTTCATTTTATTATACTTAATTTCTTCCTATTTTGTTGCACGCACAATGCTAACGAAGTTGTCGGTCTAACACGAACCTTTTTTACTATTATTTCTTCACATTTCCCAAATACAAGTTTCATTGAATAATTTTCGTAAACAATTTGAGATGATCACAATTTCATACGTGCTTAGGCAGACAGCACTTAAGCGGTTTAAATAGACGTTTCGGCGCCGTCGGAGGTATTTTGAATGACAGTTAACCCGACTAACTACTTTAGGCAAACATAAATGCATTTAATGAGTACTTATTAAGTACCGATTACAGTTATTTACCAAGGTCATGAGAAAATTGAGTCATTACGTATTCATTGACTGCTATTTGAAAACGATTTTTAGGCAATTTGTTGGGCGTTTATATTTTGATTCGACAATATTTGTGACTTTTAGATATTAAGAATTGTTATTTATTTTTAATTAATTATATTAATTATATAATTAAAAAATTTGTAAAATTAACAAAATAGACATTGACAAAAAAACAGTGACAACTAAAAATTTGTGAAAATTTGAAAAAGAAAAAAAGAAATTTAAAAAATACACCCACAAAATATTTCATTAAGCTTGATTGCAAAGATATTATTTTGCAGACTTGCCACCTGTTTTTAAAAGTAAATTGTTTATGAGAGAATATTAAACACAGTACAGATCTACTGTTCTGGTGTTTCAGGATCCTTGTTTCAGAACTGGCAATTTACGCCAGAAGCTAGGCACATGTTGTATAAGTGCTTCTTCAGCTAGCAGTGGCCAGTGTAGAGTTCGACAAGTAGTCTGCATTTGTCTCTAAGGAGGTTGATTCCATATTTAAACCTGTTGAGATTGTAACCCCCCATTAGCAACTTGGCATGACGCATGCCTTGGAGTTATTGCTAATACCTCACTCTGCCTACTTTTTCTTCCTTGCGGAGGAGCTTCTTTATGATATGGGGATCCACCGTGATCAAGGGTTCAGGTCCTATCATGTTAGTGGATGGTGCGGAGCGGGAGAGCTCATCAGCCAGTTCATTCCTGGCTATACCTTTGTGACCGGGGACCCAGATGAGGTGCACTTGGTTACGTTCCGCTAGGTTATGCAGCCGTTCTTTACACTTCTGCAACAGTAGCGATTTGATCTCATAGATAGAGTTTTCTTTAAATGCCGCTTGACTACAGCTAAGTATGGTAATACGTTCGTTGGGATAGTTGCATTGGAGGCTTATCTCTATGCATCGACTTATGGCAAAAACTTCTGCCTGAAAAATGCTCGGAAAACTTCCCACAGGTATGGAGAGTTTGGTGCGTGGTCCTGCGACTCTTGCACCAATTCCCTTTTACGTTTTCAAGTCGTCGGTGTGTCACTTGATTGTACTATCCCTAAGCAGTGGCTCTAGAGTGGAGTCATTTCATTCTGTATTGCTGCTAAGGGTAACTTTGAACTTCTTGGTGAAGTTTACGCTTTTTAATGCTGTCCCTTGGGAGAAGAGCCAATGGTATTACACCACTTAACTCTTTTATCCGCTGGCATGAGATTACCTTACTTCTGCCACGCCCTTCTGCTGTCATTTGTGGCAGTGTGTGCTTGGCTAACTGACCGATTACTAGGTGAAGTGGTGTGAGCTCAAGCATGACTTCAAGTGCTGCCGTCCGACAAGTGCGCAGTGCACCCGACATGCAGATGCATGCGAGTTGTTGCGGTTACGATATTTGGAGTTCCACCGAAGTCTGCGAGGCTTTTGAGTCCGAAGCCACCGCCCCATACATGATTGTTCGCACGATCATGGGGTAGAACACCCTAACATACTTTGCTTGGATTTACTAGCTAGTCGATTGTACACCACGGTTCGTCTCAGACACTAATTTTTTGAATCGTTCTCCGACTTTAGCCTTTTTTGATGGGTTTGAAAGATCAAAATGGTTCTTTTCAGACTTTAGCGCTTATATAATAGGGCTTAGTTTTTCCTACCTTGCCTGATCCAGGGATTTTCGCCGTATCTCACGCTTTAAGATCAGAGTTATAAGTATGTATTTTAAAACGCAACACTAAATGAAAGAAAAGAGTATTTTGACAAACTTTATTAAAAAAATTATATTTTACAGAGTTGCCACCTGCACGTTTCACAGCACAAAAATTTAAACTTCAATAGTTTAAGTGTGACATTACACACTCTTTATGTTCTTAACTCAAAATGCTTTTGAAAGGTTTACAATCAGTAATAAGCCGTCTATTTCTTTTTCCAGCACCCAACCACAGAATACAGCCTGTCAGGCGATGAAGGATCGACGCTGCTGTTGGACGCGTGGCAAAGTCATTGGCGGCAGTTCCGTACTCAATACTATGCTATACATACGTGGAAACCGGCGCGATTTCGATCAGTGGGCATCTTTTGGCAATCCCGGTTGGGGCTACGAAGATATACTGCCGTACTTCCGCAAGTCGGAAGATCAACGTAATCCTTACTTGGCGCGCAATAAACGTTACCATGGCACAGGCAAGTCAAAACAATAAAATCTATAAACTCAGCACTCATATAATTTTTTTTTTTTCTATTTCAAGGTGGTCTTTGGACTGTGCAAGACTCACCTTACAACACGCCATTGGGGCCTGCCTTTCTACAGGCCGGCGAGGAAATGGGCTATGATATTGTGGACGTGAATGGTGAGCAGCAAACAGGTTTCGCTTTCTATCAATTCAACATGCGACGCGGTTCTCGTGCCTCCACCTCTAAGAGTTTTCTACGCCCTGCGCGTTTGCGCAAGAACCTCGACGTGGCAATGTTTGCACACGTTACGAAGGTGCTGACGCACCCAGAAACCAAACGTGCCATCGGCGTGCAGTTCATACGCGATGGAAGCCTACAGACAGTCTATGCCACACGCGAGGTTATACTCTCGGCTGGCGCAATAAGCACACCTCATTTGATGATGCTGTCGGGTATTGGACCAGCGGATGAACTGCAACGCGTGGGCATACCACTGGTGCAGCATCTACCCGGTGTCGGTCAGAATTTGCAGGATCACATAGCTGTCGGCGGCATTGCATTCCTTATCGACTACCCCATTTCCATTGTGATGAAGCGTATGGTTAACATAAATACCGCCTTGCGTTACGCCATTACGGAGGATGGACCACTCACATCTAGCGTGGGTTTGGAGGCAGTAGCTTTCATTAATACCAAATATGCCAATGCAAGCGACGACTGGCCCGACATGAGCTTTATGATGACCTCAGCATCGGTCATGTCGGATGGTGGTTCGCAAGTAAAAACTGCGCATGGTTTATCAGACGAGTTCTACCAAGAGGTATACAGCGAGGTGAACGACCGTGATGTTTTCGGCATCTTTCCCATGATGTTGCGGCCCAAAAGTCGTGGCTTTATTAAACTCGCATCCAAAAATCCGCTTCGCTACCCTTTACTCTATCACAACTACCTCACACATCCGGACGATGTGAATGTGCTGCGCGAAGGCGTCAAAACAGCGGTAGCCATGGGCGAAACCCAAGCTCTGAAACGTTTTGGCGCACGCTTCTGGAGCAAACCCTTGCCGAACTGCAAGCACTTGCCGCAGTTCACCGATGAATATTGGGACTGCGCCATACGCCAATACACCATGACTATCTACCATATGTCAGGCACAGCTAAAATGGGTCCACCCAGCGATCCGTGGGCGGTGGTCGATCCGCAATTGCGCGTGTACGGTGTGCCGGGACTGCGTGTAATTGATGCCAGCATTATGCCCACCATCACTAACGGTAACATACATGCGCCGGTGGTTATGATCGCCGAAAAGGGCGCAGATATGATTAAGGAGCTGTGGCTTAGCAGCACGCAGTGGCGTACGAAGCGTGCGCGATCAGATTTGGAGCCCATTTGTAATGTAACGGAGGTTGCGGAGAATACGTTAAAGGACGGTTCAACGGGCTCCTAGCGTATTAGCAAAGAGAGGAAATAGCATTTGACATTAACAACTTTTAAGTCATACATATCAAGCCTCTCAAAATACCGCTCACCGTCATAAGTTGCACTTCAAGCAATTAGTTAATAAGTGTTACTTTTTAATTAATTTTAATTAATATAATTTATATTTATAAAGTATATCTGTATTTTTAAATTAATTTTTAGTAGACACTCCTTTCAGCTTCATCGCAGTGCTGCCAAGTCTTAAAGTATAATTTATATGTATTAACTGTTATGTATAGATTACGCCAGAGGACTATACAAAGTTTATCTCATAAGCCATGTTTTGCATTGTAAATACATATCGAGTCACGGTTCCGATAGTTTTAGGTAACTATATATTAAATTCTGATTTAATACTTGACGATTTGTTATTTAATAAATAAATAAATTAAAATTTGTCAAACGTTGTTTCGTTCTGGAATAATATGGAAGTCGTATAGGTAAGAAGTAAGCACTCTTCCCAAGCAGAGTGATCCCGTGATCTGCGCTATTTCTGTCGGGACCAGCCTTCTTAACATAGCTTTTAAGTTTCCTTCGACCGTATTGTGCAAAAGACTTAAGGGGTTATACTAGTGTCATATTTTCAAAAATTTTTTTTTGACTTTTACGATAGTTTATATTTCCAAAAAATATACTGTGAAATCGGCAAGGTCGTATCTTGAATAGTTTTTGGATGGTAGCGTTCTAAAGAGCAAACATATATTGCATAAGTGAAACTTTAAACGCCTTTTTCTCGAAACGACATTTTTCAATATTTTCCAAAAAAAATTCTTGAAATATAGCCGAAAATATACCTTTTTACGTCTAAGGAAGTTCGAAACATTCAATCGCAAACTTTCTTTAAAAAAATATTCACGAAAATGGCCTAATTGTTCATGTGTTTCACAAGTATAGCGCCTCAATCCCATTGTATGTAAATAAACCGATTTGGCGTAAGTCCTTATACAAAATTCACAACGCGTCAAATGCTGGAAAGTACCACCACAAATAGATCGATAAGATTTCAAGACCACTTTCCACAGCACATTGAAGGATCAAGTTCATAGTGACCTGGTACAACTGGTGTAAACTTGCTAAGGATAGAAGCACTGTCAGAAACTGTGTATGTAACCAGAATATGATGAAATTGCCCTTAATATAAGGGGCCATCCATAAATTACGTCACACCTTGAAGGGGGTGGGGAGGGTATCATTCAGAAGTGACATTGTATGACAAGGGGCAGGGGGGAGGTCAAAAGCTTCGTGACATCACATTTCAAAATTAAGGCAATATCGTTTCCCGCTCTGCTGCGCTCCTGGGTGCTACACGACTGGCTTCTCTGTACCACGCCGATCACGCGCGGCTATTAAATAAAAATCAAATAAAATTGACGAAAAAAAGCGACTCTCTTGAGTTTATTTTCAAAAAATCCATCTTCGTCAAAATCATTGGCAGTAGTAAAGCCACAGGAAAGTAAAGTAAGTTTAAAATTTATTATTAAAACTAGCTGACCCCGCAGCCGTTGTCCTGCGTGAGATTATATATTTTGAAATGAAAAGAAAGTTAAATTTATCATTTAATTTTTTTTTCAATGTAACGCAGCTTTATAAACAACGTTCCACGTTCCAACGTCCAACTCGTGATCACGCCACGGCCGTGTGAAAAACATAGCATTTCCTTATTTATGCCGTGTTATGTTTGAACTGAAATGGAAAATCGTAATTTGGCCAATGCCCGAACATTTGTGATGAGTTCCTCTTTCGTGAATTGATAAAGGGAAGATGGAATTGATATCGAACCACCGGAAGTATCAACCGAAATTGTACCATTTCCAAGTTTTAGCGAAAAAGATGTAAAATGTCTTTGGCAATGTCGATGTTTATATCGAAAAGTATGCGAACTTCATTTTCATTCCAGTGATTAACGTGTTCTAGCAAATGTAATTGCTGGCTTATTTCTCCAAAACTTGCACATATCGAACCATTCACAGTAAGCAATGACTCAAATATAGTTGAACCGCGTACATTAATCAATAGCAACCGAAGGTAGAAACAATCGTCGTTTTTCGGGTGGATTGTGTAAATTCGTCCTAAGTCAGTAGACACCTTGATGTCAATTTACTGGTTGGCCTTGCTTTCTGCGTAACTATTTCTTCGACGATGCATTCCATGTATGATATCAAGTTATTTTCGAATAGAGCAATGTTCTCACAAACGGATCACTGACGAAAGTTGAGAAAAAACTCGACAATGTCAATTTTGTTGCTGGCGATGTTTCCACTGGCTATACTGTATTCTCTGGGTTGAAATACACCTTTTGCCCATTCTCCAAATTAACTGCGAGACGCACAAGATTCGGAAAACGTTCATGAATTGCAAAAGTAAATGTCCTACAAAGCGCTTTATTGCAGTTCACGTATCGACCGTAAGACTAATAATCGCCATGTTGCTTCATTTGGTGCCGCACTTACAAACGTATTTTATCGATTACACCAAACTGCAATACTAAACACTGATATGAGTTTTGAATATGATTTAGACAATAATGGTGAATATAGTACGGTCCATGTGTTGTCAACTTCGATATTCACTTTTCTAAGTTGAACGCTGAATGTTCTGTTATCTGGTGCGCGACGCCGATAGAGTTGATATCCATCATTTCCAGTTTGTGTTTCCGAAAGAAAAGCACGTGGATACTGTTTCGTGCATTTATTGTCAGACCTACAAACCGAAAAGGGATTGTAGTGTCCGCAAGGTCCATGAACCATATTGGTTTCCACCACTTCATATAATACTGGATCTTTCTCTACATCTGGAATTTCCGCATGATTGAGTGATTTCATCAATTTGATCTGGTGTAACCATCATCCACCATCCAAAGAAGAATGTGTGCGTGCCGAAAACCTCTATTTTGCCACTCAACAGAGTACATCTAGCATCCAACAGCACCACATATAAGTACGTTGCTTCAAGGTAAAGGCAATCAAACATCGCAACTGTTGTTTGAAAAGTCGTGCTGTGATGATCGCTTGCTGATTGACCGCGATCCATAATTCCGCACGTATGACACCGCATCCTGGGAGTACTTCTTGCCTTTCCTTGCCTTGGGCTGCCATAGATTGATGGCAAAACGAACGCCGACCGATATTAGGGCGACCTCTTCGTGGCTTCGTAACAAATTTCAATCTGCAATTGAACTCTTTGTGTAAAACACACGTAAAGTTTTCTCTGACTAATTTTCAATAATTTTTCTTTTGAATAGCCGGAATAAAAAAGCAAGCGACCGAAATTAAACTATTCAAATAATTTACAAATCAAAATATTGAAAAACAAAACAAACAAAAATTAAAAAAAAAAATTGTATGCAAAAAAGTTACTATTTGGAATTATCCAATTTTATAGACTTTTCATTGTTTTTAATATGTATTCTGCTATTCGGGGTGGAGACAAATCCAACGAATCAATAACCATGAAAATTGGTTCAGCAGATCTCGAGTTATACTTAAGTGTTCGAACAAACCTCTTTGTTTTATATACATACATATATGTACATATACTCGTATGTAGATATATAGATGTGAGGTTTTTTTTATTGTTTTTATTATCGTTTTTTTTTTTTTAAGAAATGAAATATTCAAATATTCCTACAAACACGAATTTTGAACAAATGCTTATGATTTGAAATATAAATTTTGTATTTATGAATTGTATTAAATTTTGACATAAAGAGATAAACGGTATCCTATGTCCTTACCCTGGTTTTAAGCTACCTCTCCACCAATTTTCAGCTAAATCGGTTCAACCGATCTTGAGTTATAAATGGTGTAACTAACATTAACTTTCTTTTATATATATAGATAACTAAACTCAATCAGTGTGACATGTATAACTTAGTTAGTTATAAATTAAACGATTACCACATCTTTCTGTGTTTGTTTGTTCGAGGTCTTGTTCTTGGTTAATTTTTATGTATTATATGTTAATTTTAAGGGGTTATCGAAGAGAGTGAATCAGAAGAAACTAAAGATGTTATGATTGAATTAAAAGGATGTCAGTCTATTCAAACAGTTTCTAAACTTACACCGAGTCAATATGCCTCTAAGAATAGAATTTTTGTACTTGAATCTGAGCTTAATTGTTTAGTTCGCGTTGCCGGTATAGGAACAGATGATGCTACGAAAAAAATAATGTCATTAAAAAAAGATATTGAAGCAGAAAAGACTGTATTGAAGAGAAAAATTGGTACAACGGGAATCCAAAAAAAAGCCGTGATTCTAAAAAAGAAAAACTTTTAGAATTGAGTAAATGTAATCCTGAATTAGCAACTGCTTTAAAACTTTGAAATACTGTTGGTCGGCCTAGAATAGAAGAAAATCAATCCGGTTTACTTGATGTAATAAAATCAATTGCACTCTTTGTTGGTGCAGCTTCCCAAGAGAGCTAATACAGAGCAAGATAAAAGACACGTCGTCACTGTTCCAGTCAAGTTGTGTAAGCCAGACTCTACACTGCACTCAAAGGAAGGATGGAAAATTGTGTACAGCTACTATACGAAATCTCGAATCTGTGGCTTCATTTTAGGTCCAGAGTATTTTTTTATCAATGGATGATAAGGCACGTGTACCTTTAGGCATTACAGCAGCAAATGCTCAAGCGCCAATATTAATGCACCTTGATTACCGTGTTCAATTGCCGGACATTATTTTGTCGTCGCTGAAAACATAACCTTATTCAATCGGTGTACGCGGGAATTCTAATTAAAAAAGATGGTGAAGGATTACCTGAAGCTGTAACATACTCGGGGCCTCCATACATATGTAGCTATTCGTAGTGGAAAACATTCATCTTCCAATACAGTGACTCATGCCACTGACGTTCACAAGCTTACCGAATTACCGATCTTTGAAAACATGATCCGAACTAGAGAAGGTTTTGTAAAACCGGTTTTTGTTTTTACATGCGATGGTGGACCGGATGAAAATCCACGGTACGAGCGGGTTATAGTTTCAGCTTTACAACATTTTAAAGATTTTCATTTAGATGCAATTTATATAGCTACAAATGCCCTAGGAAGGAGTGCATTTAACAGAGTTGAACGACGCATGGCACCTCTCAGTCGCGAACTTACTGGTGTACTATTAAAACATGATGCTTTTGGGTCACATCTTGATTCAATTAATCGAACTACTGACTTAGATCTAGAAAAACGAAACTTTGAAAGTGCGGGCAATGTGTGGCTGAGATTTGGGGCAAGTTAGTCATTGATAATTTTCCAGTCGTTGCTTAATATGTTGCACCAACTGTTACTGGACTGTATATTGAACAGGCTATGATGTTGAAAAATAATGCTACTTGGTATGCTAAACATGTACGTGAGTCACAATAAATTTTACAAATAGTTAAATGTGAAACTATTGCTTGTTGCGGTGTAAGACGTTGTAGTCTTTGGAAATTATTAAAAGAAGCATTTTTACTATCTAAACCAACTTAAACAAGTTCCATATGATAGTTAATGCCCTTGTGTCGAAACATACTTATTTTAAAGATCGTGTAGCATATGTGGCCTATATTTTTCTTCATATAAAGCCACCAATCAACATAAACAATCACATAAAAAACAAGAGCTGTTACCTATCGCGAAAATTCGTCCCCAAAGAATTGCGGCTAGACGAGCCCAAGAGATTTTCTGTTTAATGAATGATGACGATGCTTTATGGATGTAAGAAGAAGATGTTGATACGAAAGATGTTCCTGACAATACAGAACGAAAATGAAGTGCCTGATTTACCAATAATAAATGATACTCGTATAAAGGAGTGGGTCAAAAGTCCATGGACACAAGATGATTAAGTTTTGTATTTTTAATTAGCAATAATTAAGTATCTATTATTTCTTGACTAGTCATTCGTTGTCTCTGTACTTTAATATTTAACTAAATGTTGATTTTATGAAAGATTATTCAATAAATATAAGAATAAATAAAATAACCTGTTTTTTTTCTTTTTTGATAAATCCATAAAATTGGAAAATGTGTGACATCACGACAGGGGGAGGGGGGTAAGTTCAAAATGTGACAGCTTGTGACAAGGAGGGGTTAAAAAGTCCTTAAATTCGTGTGACGTAATTTACGGATGGCCCCTAAAAGGTTTTTAGTTCATTTTACTTAGAAACCGGAAGAAATGCGAATATGACTAGCAAGTGAAATTTCAGTAACTGTAGTGAATATTTCACAAGAGAGTGACGCATTCACTTCAAAAATGAGGCAGAAGACTCGATAACAAATGTAAAGCGGATTTTATCTGTCTTCATAGCAAACTTAATAAAACCTGTCCACGATATAAAAAAAAAATGTAATATACATATATATAAGATAATAAACACTTTTAAGAATGTAAATATTTTTATTAAAGTTAATACGTTAAACGAGTTAATACATAGCATCAAAATAAAGCAAGACAATAAGGCAACTATAAGACAATATTTTTTGTTTAAAAATGTCTTAAGCACAAAATAAATTGTGTAGTGTTGATTCGGTTTGAAACATTTACTCTGCTTGCGAGTGATTAAATTAAACGAATTTAGTTAGCAACCGATTGAACTCAATTAAGTACTTCATAGATATGCATATGTATGTATGTACACATCATTAGAAAATAAATTTCACCATCCTTCGCATTACTAAATTTTTTTTTTAACTTTGAATTTTAGTTCTTAAGGAAACACTCTGTCTTTGTTTTTCCTAATTTTGTAGACATTTGTAACACTCTGTTAAGGCTTCTAGCGCGTACAGCAACCACCACCAACACAACAAAGTTTAATACATTGTTGTGGGGAATTGCAATTTCAACTCGCTTTGGTGAAAGATACAGAAGGTGAAGGTAAATATGTTTGTATGGAGCATGTCTTCGCTAAGCATATTGCCACAAATTAGGTTTGCTATTGGACTAAAAATTTGAGCCCATACGAACAAATTTTGAATTTTCTTGTATGTAATTGTAAATATCTGCTTACATTTGTTTGATAATTGAAACAAATTACTCGAGTAACTCCACAAGTATTCAATGAGTTTTGCTAGAAGCTTACCTGTAAAGGAAATAAATAAAAATTAAATTAGTATCGATTGAAATAAATAGCTTTAAATCAAGTAACGGAAATATATGTATGTAAGTGGTACAGTAGCGACCAAAAAATGTAGTATATTATTTCGAGCAAAATGGAATTGAATGCTAATATTTTGTGGTGAAATCATTGCTTACAGTAACTGCTTTATGTGACCTCGTCATATTTACGGACAAAGGTTCTTCTGCTCTTCAGTACTTTTTAGAGAACCGAAAAATTGAGTATTTTGCGTACCAGTTCCAAAGAGTTTGCGCGAAAATGTACATGAAACAACAGCTTGTAGAGTTATGTAGAATGTAGAGTTATCCGATGTCTTCGAGCATACTGTTTTTTAAAGTAAGAATTTTGAAAGTTATACGCGAAAATGTTTTTGTTATTAACTTCTCTGGCCACCCAATATTGAGCACATGGAGTAATAAAAATGAAGAAACATTTGCTAAAAATTCTTGAGGCATCAGCGGAGGGTTAGACATTTTTGGACCTCACTTCGTTCAGTTCACGACAATGTGCAATGAAAAAGGGATTATAAACTTAGCAAAATACTAAACTTAGTTTCATCTCGGCTGCTGCCGAGCTTCATTTGATTCATATGTGAGATCATTTGGATAGCTAAACCACAACGCTCTGTTGTGAACTGAATAGATTAAGACGACTGGACCCGCTAACTGCAACTGTGTTAGAGTTTATGCTAACAACATGTTCATCTGGATTAACTGATACCGCTCTACCATCCTTATTGCTATTGCGAATATTAAAACGTTGAGGAAGTGCGTTTACGGTACCTTGTAAATTTTTTGAAAATATTAATTGTGGTATATTTGTAAAAGTTTCGTTAATAACACGCACTGACATGAGCATAAACATTAAAAGTGCGGTAAAATATGATTTCTGAAACACCGATCTTCAGCCAACCACTCCTGCATAGGTTCTTCCTTGCAATGAAATTTATGGTTGTATGCACGAGTCCGCCTATATACACATAATTAATTGGCAATAATGGAATGCTTCGGTGCGTTGCATTGCCACGCGCTTTGGTCAGCAATCGCCACTGACGCCTAAAATGATAAACGCGGGCGCGCACTCGCTCACTTAATTAGCTACCAACTCGGTAATTATGCGTATGTGTGTGACTGCGCACTTCACACTCTGCTACATGCCGAATTCCAACCACACACACACACATACAGACATGTGGCTACTTGCCATATTTATTGCGCATGCGCTACCTTAAATTGCATAAATATCAAAGAGATTTCAAAAATCACGCCTCTTGTAGCTGCAGCAAGGCTTTCAAGACCCAAGTAATGAATTGCAAATCGGTTGTTAACAAAATGGCAAACACGCGACCGCCTAGGCATCTCGTGTTTGTAGCCGTGTGTTGCGGGTGTCGGTGCAATTCGTGTTGTACGCGTAGCGGCATTGATATAATATTTTGTAATTATGCCCGAATTACAAACATCTCTCTACCAATTATTCATAATTTTAGCTGTATTGCGTTTAATTGAGGTTTTACAAGTTCCACAAGGCGCTAGTCGAATAAAGCCAAACCGCACGCATGCGCGGTGGTCTCGGCTGGTCAGCGTATTGAACAAACTAATCAGCTTACATAGAGAACGCAATTTAAAATTATTTTTCAAAAAAACTTTCCTTTTCAGTGCTGCATTCCACCGTAACCATCGAAAACATTTTGGTTTTGGCAAAATTCTTTATGCAACTCTAAAATATTCTGAAAGTTGAACCTCCACATAATAAATTTCTTAAGATCGAATATAATATAAATAAAATTCAAATTACTACGTCAAAAACTAAATGTACTGACAAACTTCCATAATAACTGTAATCAAGAAACTCTTCTCCTTTCAACTATTTTTTTAACAGTAACAGAACAGATCTGTAGTAATTTTAGTCCTAACATTCTTGCCTTATATTGTTGTAGAAGAACTATTGGGAAGTGCTGGAGTCTCTGACCAAAAGTTGTAATTTGGCTTACCGTATACTATTCTATGTTGTTTTTGTATGGTGGACAGCGCTCTATAAAGCCACATTCTCTAAACAGCTAGAACGAGTTCAACCAGTTACTCTTATTAGTGCTGTTACTACGTACAACCCCATCGATGGCACTTCGATTGCAACCTGATAAATTGGATCACCGCGTCGCTGAGCCTACCCCTAGTAACATCTTCTTTGCGCAGTTATCACCGAGGGATACGTAAGTGGAGCGAAGTCGCAGTAGTACAGGTGCAGTGAGCTTTCAACTCGGTGAGCAATGAGAGCATGACTTCACCAGCAGTAGCAGTCTGGGTGCCTCGCCAGAGTGGAATGCATTGCTACAGGAAGAACTCAAGGATGTTTTTGAATCGATTTCACTTTGGTGGAGCAATTTCTTACTCTAAAATTCGAGTAAACGCTTTAATAATACAAATTTTTTATCAAAATTCGATATTTTTTTCGAAACTGCCATTTTGTCAAAAAATTTATTTTGGTATTCCTTCTATTAATTACTTGATTGAACATTACTTTAACGCAAAACGTATTTTTTCAGAGGAGCTCTCGGAGATCAGCTGTAGTTCCTTTCCAAATATAAAATACTAGCTTTTTACCCGCGGCTTCGCCCGCAATGGAGCCATTAAATAAGTATGAGAGCTAAAGAGTAAGAGTATAATAATAGAAATAGGTGAATATGATAACTAAATTTTATTGCTTGGCTGAGATCAACAATTTTTAAAAATTACTACAGACAATGAAGTTTCAGCACCTTAAAATATGCGTATTGAAATGCAACAACAAATGTTAAAATATATTTCACCGTAACAAAAATAAATAATTCTGAATTCTAACAATTTAAAAAAAGCAAATACAAAGTATTAATCTAGGATATTTTTGTAGACAATATTATAAGTTTTCCCGTCGGGTGCAAATATATGTAAATTCCGGGCATTAGATACACGTGAACAGGCTACATAAAGTTGACCATGAGAGAAGCATGGGTTTTCTAAATGCACTCCTGCTACCTGTAATGTTTGTCCTTGCGCCCTGTTTATAGTAACAGCAAAGCTAAGCTTGACGGGAAACTGAACCCTTTTAAATTGGAATGGAAGGTCATTTGGAATAATTGATATCCGAGGTATTATAACACTATTTCCCTTACCGACACCTGTTAAAATAGTATAAGCAAGTATGTTCTGTCCCAATTTTGTTATTCGAAGCTTTGTTCCATTACATAGCCGAGGGGCATCTAGGTTTCGCATAAGCATTGCTGGTACATTTAGTTTCAATTGAAGTTTATGTGACGGTACCCCCCATAGTTCAAGTGAATTCCACAGGATATGAAGTACTTAGTTCCGTATCTATAATTGTATCCATTGACAAATGTTCCTTCATTTCACCTATAAAGTATACCTGCAGAAATTTATGCTGATCATCATCTTCTGGAAATTGTGATCCAATTTGATGATATATCTGTTCTTGTTCAATAAAAGTTGGTGAAAACCCGCGCATTCTTATCACTTTATCAACTCCAAAGGATGTCATTTGAAAGCAAGAGTTATACTTTCTTATTTTGCTTAGAAATTGCTTTGACTCATCTGTAACATTTAATAATAAAGTTTTCAAAGGCTCTTTTGGTTCTTTTGGAAGTGAAACTTTACCACCGGAACAGCACATTCCACCAGTTTCATCCTTCCATTTGAAAGCATCGCAGTACTGATATTTTTTATTCATTGAGCCAATAACAATCAATGGATGATTATGATATTCAATTGAAGGATCATATTGAAACCCAGTACCATTAAACACAGCCAAATCATTACGCATGAAATTTCGGCGGCGCGTGGTCTGCATGTCTGCATTATGAATTCTTCTCGCCTGTGATTGTTCTGGTGTTTCTATCGCTCTTCTAAGTAGTTGTCTGCAGTGCAGCTTGTCTTTCTAAACGAACTCGTGCCTGAAGAGACATTTCAGCTGCTCTCAAAACTCTTTGTCGCTCTGCTTGTTGTTGTCTTCTCAGCTCTGCGTGAGCCGAAGTTTCTTGATTTCGTGCAACTTTTGCGGCACGGGCCCGCGATGAATTAGATACGTCAGATTTCCGCTTCCGAGGCATTTTCAAAGAAAAGCAAAGTAAGAATTAACATCAGATTACGGATTACCTCAAAAATTTTAATAGTTTTTATACTGCATGTGACGACAGAAGAAAATAACAATAAATATAGAAAAATTAGAAACAGTTGAAACTATGTATGTATATTCAATTGAATTAGATATTGTCATCACCGCCGGTGGGACGGTATTACAGTATTCATGGTTGAAACTTCATTACTGTTATGCTGGATGGCGTTGAAGTAGCTAAATTTGACGATTTTTTGACAAACAATTTTTTTATCTTTCGTAATTTTTAATATAAAGTACCTTATCTTACTTCTAATACCTTTAAGAGAATATATACAAAGTTCCATGATGTAGTTTTTGCGTGAAAGCGTAACAAAGAAAATTACATTCGCATTTATAATATTAGTATGATGTGTACAAATTTTTGGATCAATAAACTTGAAAGTTTTCTCAGAAAAAATAGCCTTTTTTCGACCTAAGTGTATATAAAATCTTAAAAACAAAGCCAGGAATCATTTTAAAGTCAGTGATGATTTTCGTGTAGCTTTGAATAGTCGCGGTACATTGAATTACAATTTATTATGAAGCCATTTTATTTTGAATAAATAGAATTCACAACAAACCAGAAGTTTATTTTTTTAATTTGCTCTAAAAGCATTAAAGCGAATTAAAAAAAAAATAAATACATTTAAAATGTATGTTTAAATTGTTAAAATAGTTTTCATATTAGGAGTTATCTGCAAATCGAATTTGACTTTAGACTGTTTAGACTTATCATAATTTCACCTATTACCGTAATTAAGCATGGCTTCGTCACGTCATACAAGGATTATTTAATCTTAATGGCAGTACCTCAAGTGTATACAATTCCAATAGTCGCTGCAACCAGTTATATCGGTGTCAAAGTCACGAGCAAGCAAAAATGATTGATAACTACCAATACGAACAGCTGGCACATGACATGTTGTTATCATATGGTAGACCAGGGATGCCATTTTATATTTATTTTCTATAAATTAATTTGAAGTTTTTATTGTTAAAAATTGAATTTTCATTTGACAATTGGTGCATTCACAATAGTAAAAGTGATCTATTCAGAAGAAAACTTGGTAACGAGATGGATGCTGTACCATTTTAAAGAGGTATACGCATACTCTCTTGTCCGAAGAACCGAGCAGAGAAATAGTGAATCCAAAACATCTACTATATAGTATGTCTCATATAATATATATTTCTTGAATTGATTTCTTTTATAGTTATTATTTATACATTTTATTAAACACTTTACGATAATGTTTTCGGTTTGAAATTGAACCATTTCTTTACAAGTAAATCGAATGTAGATTAAGTTGTAGTTTCTTATTTTGTTTCAAAAGGACGACGGCCAAGAATCAAGGTAGGGACCTGCGAAAGGTGATCCCGAAGTTTGGACCATTAACCGACAATAAATTGAAATATTAATGTAAACATTATTTCCACAATAATTCACCAATGTTAAGCTTTTTGCACGTTGCTGGGCTAACTTTTTACCTTAAATACCACTTAATTTTTATTTATTGAAAATGGCATATACAAATAAATTAATCGTTGGCAACTCTGCTTTGGAAGCTGACAAATTTACATAACACGTGAGCCATTCATAACGAGTTCGAGTGCAGTTTTCCAATTTGCCAGACGACGGAAATGACGTTGATAGTTTTGTCTTCATACAAAAATACTAGCTTATGTCAAACCGGTCGCAATGTTAGTGAAGTATCCCACAAAATTATTGATATTAAAATCGCAAATGTCAATTTTTACGATTTTTAAATGCATTTTATGTTTTTGTTTTCAATTTTTAAAGCGATGTTCAGAGCGTTTGTGTGAGCTTATGCTGTGCGCGGAAGCCACAATTTGTCTGTGTTTTAAATGGTTAAAAGCGCTTTGGAATTTCAAAATTTGGTGTTGTCAGAAAATAGGCGTCTTTTCGTACAAACACAAGTTAATTAACACATACATAAAGAAAATTACTAATATTTCAGTTACTGAGTATATTTTCAAGGTTAAAACTAAAACTAAATTGTTTGGTGGATAATTGTATACTATTCTGTTTAATGAGTTTGAAGAAAAACTTTAGTAAATGTAATTTGTATTTTAACTGTAATATTTTCTGTGTTCAAATATTATGTAGGAAATAAGGGTGTTCAACACTAAAACAGATAAGTATTTTAAATTGCCATAGAGGGTTAAAATCAGAATTTTTAAAAATCAGCTTTTTGCATTTTTTTTTTAAGTATGATACCTTAGAAATATTCTCTGCAAATTTGAAGTAAAACTGACAACTAATTTTCTAGTTATGCGATAATTAGCAAAGGGTTCGATTTCGATAAAACAACAAAACGTTTCCATTAGGCACTAGACTATCTATTAATGAAACTATTTATTTTTGTCTGATTGATTTTAGTTGAATCTCCAGGAACTAGAGCTGGTTACCGCAAGTAGCTTCGGTTGGAACTGGATCAACACAAAAAACCTTTAATAATGTTTAATGATGATGTGTTTTTACTTAAAAAAAATAAAAATTTTTACTGGCAAACAAAAAATATTTAAAATTAGTTTGCTCTTCAAGTACCTGACACTATAAAGCAAAGCAGTGCCACCAAGATAGACGAAATTATCTATGACTTCAAAGTTATGACTGTCAACAGTGATGTGAGAGTCAAGTCGCGAGTGCGACGACTGCTTGTTTGACGACAGGAGATATTTCGTCTTGCCCTCGTTGCCAGACCCATTTGCTTTGCTTTCTTGTCCAGTCTGGAGAAAACAGAACTAACGGCACGGGTGTTGAGGCCGATGATATCAATATCAATTAAATTGGTCATAGGTACGTTTCAAAACCGCGACACATCAGCATAATGTGCCACTTACCGGCTTAAAAGGAATAACTCGCATGTTCCTTACTATCATAATACAAAAAATGTCAAATAAATGAGTTTGCTCGTATTGTTATTGGTATATAACTACAAAATGGGTGATTCAAGTAGATGTACTTTTGTCAATAGTCTTATTTTGTCAAACCACGCGTGAGTCGTGTCAAGCTGTTATGGTATTTTTGTTTAGTATTTTTTGCCACTTTATTATGGAAAGACTTACGCCTGGACAACGTTTACAAATCGTTAACTTTATGAAAATTCATGTTCTGTTGAAATGCTCGAACGACTCGTCGCAAATTGGACTCAACGGATGGACCATCTTAGACGAAGACTCTGACTACAATTGAAAGAGATAATCTTCAAAAAAATAAATGCCAAAGAATGTTCTCTCGAATGATAATAAAAATTCCTCATTAGATTTGAAGTTTCTGGGTTTTTGTTTTTTTTTTAAGTAGAAAACCTCGAAATGGATCACCCTTAATATTCGTGCGATTTTTTTTTTCAAAATGTTAACGTTTAAAAACATGTACCAATTGAAGCTATAACCCTCAAGAAATTTATGAATTTCAGCCCGAAAGAGCTGAAGCAACTACTATTGCCTCGTCTCTAGGCGCAAATTCCAGTTTTTTACGGCAATTTAAAGAGTTGTCATCGGTAGCGTTAATATTAGGTCTACAACTTTGCTTCCACCGTTTTCCAATAGATGTCTCTAGGGTCAAGCACTGGTCGATTAAATCGTTTTATATCGATCTTGGACATTTGTGTCAACATTAACCCAAAATATTTTTATAGATCTGTTTGCATCCAAAATTTATTCTCAGCTGAAAATGTCACTTTTTGAGCCGAATTCTAGACATTTGCGGGAAATTTTGCTTTTATTTTTTAATTCCAAGAAAAGAGCGGCTGAGGCTCATCGAATGCTTTCGGATACGTACGATGAGGCTGCCCTAAGTGAAAGAACATGTCGGGAATGGTTTCAACGTTTTAAGAATGGTGATTATGAAGTCGAAGACCGGCATGGTGGTGGAAGGGAGAAGATTTTCGAAGACGCTGAATTGGAAGCATTACTCGACCAAGATGCGTTTCAAATCCAAGAGGAATTGGCCAAATCGTTGCAAGTGACACAGAAGGCCGTATCAAAACGCCTCAAAGCCATGAGGATGATTCAGAAACAAGGAAACTGGGTTCCTTACGACATGAAACCAAGAGATGTCGAACGGCGTTTCTTTGCATGTGAACAGCTGCTTCAAAGGCATTTTTACATCGCATTGTAACTGGCGACGAAAAATGGGTCCACTACGATAATTCTAAGCGAAGAAAGTCCACGTCGAAGGGCAAACCCGAACATTCACGGCGCCAAGGTCATGCTCTGCATTTGGTGGGACCAGCTGGGGGTGATATATTATGAGCTGCTAAAGCCAAGTGAAACCATTACAGGAGATCGATACCGAACGCAATTGATGCGTTTGAGCCGAGCACTAAAAGAAAAATGGCCACAGTACGAGGAAAGACACGAAAAAGTCATTCTCTAGCATGACAATGCTCGGCCTCACGTCGCAAAAGTGGTCAAAAAATATTTGGAGACGCTGAAATGGGATATCTTACCCCACCCGCCGTATTCTCCAGATGTTGCTTCATCTGCCTACCACTTGTTCCGATCGATGGCACACGGTCGAGCTAACGGGCACTTCAGTTCTTATGAAGAAGTCAAAAATTGGATTGATACTTGGATCGACTCGAAAGATGAGGAGTTTACGGAATACGCATGCTGCCAGAAAGATGGTCAAAAGTAGTAGCTCGCGACGGCCAATATTTCGAATAACATTTTTGTAATCGTTTTTATACAATAAAGCCTTAAATTTACAAAAAAAAAACGCCGGAAGCAAAGTTGTATGTAACAATATAATCTCCGAAAAAATTGTTCAGATCGGATTACTATAGCATATAGTTTCCATACAAACGGAACACAAAGTTACTAAAAGAAATGCACCGGCAAAGGGTATATTTGCTTCGGTGCAGGCGAAGTTATGTTTTTTCTTGTTTTAATAATCCTCAAAATATTAATTTTGATGAGTCTGGTAGGCTCGAGAGCCACGCATAGGCCAATTTTCGTCCTTTGTAAAGCATCTTATTTCAATCATGAAATTATATTATCTGTTGATCGTTGAAATAGTATATCCAAAGTTTATTACATGTTTTCGACAGTGCAGTGTTGCTCACTGTATCAAAAAAACGATCAGCTGACTTGACAAACTAATATTGTAAATCATGTCTGTAACACAGTAAACTTGTCTCATTTTCGTGATTTGTTATGGTTCACTGCAACAAGAGTAATAGATACGTAAGCATATACAAATGTATGAATGGAAAATGAAAATAAGTTGATAAATCAGTAACATAAAGCACTTTTAAACGCCAGCCGGTCGAAGCGCCGCCAGACAACGGATAATGCTTTTTATCATTTATTTATTAGGTGGGAAAGCCAGTAAATAACGGCACGTATGCAAATTTGTTGCCAAGTAGGCGTCTGTGCTGAGTTTTGGAGGTTGCACCGAGAGACGCTTGATATTTGCACGCAATAAGTGTAAATTTCCACTTTTAACACCGATATCATTTATAGTCCTGGGCGCTGTAACAAACTGGCTCCTTTGTGATTTAGTGAAATGTGTGAAAAACTTGCTCAAATTAGTTACGCCAAATTCATTATTAAAATATAACGCTAATTGGCGTTGTTCGTACAATCTTATTAACGCTCGAATTTGATGTGCTTACCACATAAATGTCAACATTTTCATTTTGGCGCTATATTAGTTTATTTTGACTTGTGTTCGGCCAATACCACTAACATTAAATACAGGTATATTCAGTGTAAGCAAAGATATGTTTGAATTTTGAAAATAAAGTATGTTGAACTCAATATAAACTGAAATGCATTGTAACACACATTAGTTAATAAAAACGAAGCGTCAGAAGCTAGAGCTTTTCACCAAAAAACATATTGCAAAAATCACTTTATCAAAGCTGTTGCTAAGGGGTTAGTGGTAGTCTGAATTAAAATACAAATTTTTTTTTGACATTGGAGTTTCGTTTGGAACTGACTCAAGACAAAGTCATTACTTTCGAAATTAATATATATTTTTTCAAATCCGTCAAGTTTAGAATTTTTATAGATGATATGTATTAAAAAATCTATAAAAATGGCATACAGCCTTACTTAAAAAGCTGAATATCTCGAGAAGTATTAATGATAGCGATTTTAACCTCGAACCTTTTTTATAGCAAATAAAATTTCATACAAATTTGTCATGTACGTTTTTTCTATAGCTCCTGTCATTTACGAGATATATACAAAAAAATGCAAAATTCTTGGAAAAATCGGGTTTAGAGCCCCGTACTATCTCGCCGGTGCGAGTTACGACTTTGTTGCACTGGGCACTTATGTAGAGTGAACAATTTTGAGAAATATGTGTCTTAAGTCAAAGCGATGCCATAAAATACCTCTGATCTGTAGGAATTTAAAGATAAAAACTCACGATTGTAGTGTATTTTTTATGGAAAATTTTTACAGGCCTTGGTCCAGTTCTTAATGTTAATATTAAGGACTAAAATTTTCAGGAAATTTTTTTTAGAGTATTTCCAAGGAAATTCCGTGACTGGACTGAAAAAAATTAATAGTTCAAACAAAAAAACAAAAAAACACCCTAGTAAATATATTTGATATATATAGACTCATATACATATGTGGGAGAATTAATTTGAAGAAAATTGAAGTCAATATAATTGTGTTATAAGCCGCGCACAGGGTTGATATAGAGCACCTTCGGTAAATTTTGGAAGAAGCCCGTGGTGGAATGCCTGATATTGTTATATTTCTGAAATATCAATCTCTTCTCAAATTTTTATAAGTACGTCATAATTTGTAATACTTAATTGGTAATAATTATACATATATGAGCTTTTCTTTCGTTATTTGGTGCTTAATAGTGGCAGAACTATTGTACTCTCGAATTCAGTCAACTATCGGCGATTATTTAGATAGAAAAAATAGGTTGGACAAAACACATTTAGGACAGGGATTCCAAAGCTCTATGAATCTGTAACTCCTGCAAAAGGGCCACTGTCTCAAAATGGGATTTAATGGCTCTCTTTAAACTAACTGACTAAAGTTCAGTCATTCAGGCCGAAATTGTTCGCATAACAGGTACCGAGTGGGCTTCTGTTCCAACCAGCATGTTCATAAGCTTTCTAGTGAATACACAAGCGCCAATTAAAGCAATCCGTAGAGCAAATACTATGTCTCATTGCGTAAGCGATAACTACACTCTCAGTAAGTAACTCGGTAAATATCATCTGGTTACCCAGTCATAAGGAAATGAAAAAGTAGAGGAGCACCTGCAAACCAGGTGAAAACACAACTCCCTAAGCTGGCCCAGGCTATTTAGCTCCGTCAAGGGTTGTTGGAAGCAATGGATTCTAGAAGAACAAATCGGGTCTTGGAACACTAGTAATACAGCATACCACAAAGTGACTTTGGGTAGTGTTGATTGTGGGCAGGGCAAAAAGTAATTTTGTATAAGTTACCACAGCGCAACTACCTTTCAGATCCCACCTTCACAAAATTGGAAAAGGGGATTCGGTAGATTGCAGAGCATGCGCGGAGGATGATGAGACGCTGGTACAATTTTTATGAGAGTGCCCAGTCTTCAGCAGGATGATACGAGATATGTTTCATGGCTCCCAATGCTCCACCAACTTAAGAGATATTAAGAGAAAGGTTGGAAAAGGTGTTTTACCAAATCCATTGAGTTGCTGGATAGGGCTTAATTTGGTTGCCCGGTGCACAATGGGCGGTCATCTGCCATCTGGCACTTATATGTAATAATAGTTAAGAGAGCAAAATTATAGTTCTCTCTAGTATAACTAGAACAAAAGGAAATTGAGAAACGTAATATAATTCATTTAAATAGGAGAGGCTAATGATAAGAATTGTAAGCTTTGCCATCTCATATACAAATTAAATTAAAAGTTTTTCACGATCAACTATGCTAAATAACAGTGCTGCACAGTCCCAGCTTAAAAAAGTGAAAATGAACATTAACTTATAGTAAATCTATTTATTCGTTGGTCCACAAAGTCACGTAGTCACTTCTCAGCCGATGCAGAGTGCCTTCCAGCACTATGAAGAAATCGTCACCACAAATGAAGAAATCGTTAGCGCTCGTTACTTCTGTCGTCACTTGGATCGGTGCAATTGAGCAATTCGCAAATTTTTAGAGTAAGCTAATAGTAATTTAAAGTGGAATCAATGGAAAATGGTAAGCAATTTAACAATGCAGACGAGAGTGAGAAATGAAAATAATAAAAATCGAGTCATTAATTTACACTACAGCTATGCTGCTTCTGTTTTGTTCGGTTTCTTCACACGTAGCGCCGAGTGTATTTATTTAACCCACTCGTTACTGCTGTTGTTTGATTTAGCTGTGAAGCTGGGCAGGTGGATTAGCCAACGAAAGTGAAATAATATTTGTTAACCGCAAAGGCACGCATTTGCAGAAGGGTGGTCCAGTAAAAGTGCGAATACGACAAAATAGCTGCCTTCGATTAGCCAGCATTTGGATGAAATTGACCAGAGAAAGAATATCACGCTGAAACCATTGCTGTTGTGACCTGCCGCGGTATTTTTGTCAAGAAGAGCGAAAATACATAAAAATATAGTTATGTAAAAGAAATGTATTTCCTTTTAATATAGCACCCTTTATCTGAACTTATACTTAAAGATATGTGTTCAAGCAAATAGTGAACGAAATTGAAATAAAACACATAGTACATTTAAACAAAACAAAACAAAATGAATATTAAATTTTTGAGACATATATGTATATATATCAGACATATAGTATCTGCAAATGGTAAAAGTATAGTTTGTACATAGAGCATTTCCATTTTATAAGTAAAACAAGGAAAAAACGGTAACTTTGGTTGTATCGAAGCTATAATACTATGCACAAATAAACAATCATCCGGTAAGGCACTCGAAAAGCCATAAATTCGGTTTAGAAAATTATTTTTATTCATTTTAAAGTACAAAATGTGTGAAAATAATCATAAATTCAGGACCAATTCACTTTTGCTCGATATGACCACCTTTTGCCTTAACTATGACCTTGAGACGGTCAAAAAACGAATCGCAAGCTGCCCGAATGTGAAAATGTGACTTGCCGGTATTTTGGCTCACTCACGGACAATGGCTTTCTTCGGCATCTCGAGACTGGTGTATTTTTTACTTCAGACCTTGCTTGCCAAAATGGCCTAGATAGAATAATCTATTGGAATCGCATCTGGTGAATTCGAGAGCCATTGTATGGTCGTAATGAAGTTCGGAACGTTGTTTTTCAGCCATTCTTGGTTCACTCGCGCTTTGTGAGACGGTGCTGAGTCTTGTTGAAACGTCCATGGTTTGCGACCGAAATGTTTGCCCACGGCTTCAAAGCAGCCTCCAGAACACTTTCACGATAATATGTCGCATTTACTTTGACGCTAGGCTCCAGAAAACAATTGGAGAGCGCCCATCTGCGGTGACAGCGGCAAAACCGATGACTTAAATTCTCGTATGAACGGTCGATGGGTTTTGAGAGTTTACAACTTGCTCAATTGGAAAAATGTTTTCGTCAAAAAGCACATTTTGAATTTTGACCGCTGTCGGCCAAGCGAAGCTTCGCTCTCTCAAGTTTTACTTGTTGCTGCTTCGGTGTGAGATCATGGGCCTTTTGGAACTTGTAAGGCTTGATCTTGAGCTCATTTTTCAATATGCGTCGGATGCTGCAATCGGATATTTTCAGTTCTTTAGCCATTTGATTGGTACTTCGTCGTGGATTTCGCTCAAGTCGCTTCATCACTTTCCGAACCATCTCACGTGACGTTGCAGTCTTTTGATGACCACCTCCATGGCCAGTGCTACCAGTATCATTGTAACGAGTGATGGATGGTGCGATAAACAAAAACTTTATTCACATTAAGGTATTTGAGCACACGAACAATTGCTGGCTGTGATTTTCCAGCTAAATATAAAGCAATCACACTATTGAATTCCATCGCTGATCACTTTTTTTGCGTTCACTTTTGGCAAAACGCTTTTGTACACTTCTGAGCAATAATCCGAACTGTCATTCAGCTGATTCCAGTGCGACAGCTGCTCGAACGGTCTGAAGTTGCACTTCTACTGATTCTGAATAAAAGCCATATGAAATAGTGGTTCGATCTGAAAAATTTGTTCAGACATTTTAGACTTGCCTTGAACGTCAATCCTTGCTAAATTTTGTGAAGATATATCCTATTTCCAAAACACTCTACCAAGTTTCATAAAGAGATTTAATTTTTACTCAAGTTACAACTTACACGAAAGTACGGACGGACGGAAAGGCAGACATTCACCCGGATTTTAACTAGCCTCGTCATCCTAATCGTTTATACATATATAGCCCTATATCTATCTCGATTAGTTTTAGGCGATATGTACAACTGCTGGGTTAGCAAAACTATTATACTCTGTATCTATTCTTGACCTCTTTTTCAATTTATAATATTTGGATTACGGCAACACATTTTTCATGCAGTAGTGAATTCCTGATATTTCAGCTATAGGAATCTTTCACCGCGTAACACGTTAAAAGATTACAGAGAGAAAAACTCAGGGTTTTAGTGAGAGCAATGGACAATTCAGCATGTTTTAGAAAGTCTATCTGAATTTATTATAGTCAAGAAAGAATAACAGGAAAGTAACATGCTCAGTGCAGCGATACTTTTGTATGAAAGTATAGCATACAAAGGCACCTACTGGAGCTGAAATCCATTTTCAAAGAATTTATTATTTTTGCAACGAAATACTAGTCTCGTGTAAAGTAGTAAGAACTGTGGAAAGGAGCAGACATTTTAGATTAGTGTTCAAAGCAATCTAAGCTTCATTATTATCTAATTGGTATAAGGGACAATACTACTTTTAACAGTCAATCAATAGTCCGCTCAGTGCTGCTGAGATGAAACACGAATTGATTTTGAGGATAAGGAAACATCAGGAGAAAATTTTGATACACTAATTTTTGAGATCCAACCAGGTTGAAATCGCATAAATGGTTTTAAAGACACCATGATTAAAAATGGTCTAAGTTTTATGAAAAATGTTTGTTATTTTATAATATAAAATTAAAATTTTATTACTTATGATGCATTTGTAAATATATTTTTTCTGTCTTTCCCTGGTTTATTGATTATTATGCACTTGGTCTACAATTACATAGGGTTTAATTGATAATTCAGGTGTTGAAGTGCGTTGACGAGCATTTAGACGCTTATTAAACACAGTTAAGTGACCATTTAAAAATTGCCGAAACCAAAAAACTCACACAATTTTTAATTTGCTCTTGTCCTCAGTTCCGCATATCGCTATGCCCTAACAAAACTTCAGCAAAATGTTATTCCAGCTATGCGACTTCGTAAGTATGGATTTCGTTTTACTTTAAACTTGATTTGGTGCCTGAACGAAAAATACAAATTCAAAATGAAAATTCCAAATCAGCCTTTCCATTTTGACCACGAAAGCTACACGAAGAAACCGGAATGCCAGTACACGTATGTATGTGTGTACTTGGCAGACGTGAGCCAACACCGGCCAGCTCATTATTGCCAATGTAAAGCAGCAAGAGCCAAAGCAAAACATAAACACGGATTAAAAGTGAGAGTGAGAGTGGGAGCGTCTGGTGAAGTATGTGAGTGAAGGCGAAAAGCTTTCGCCAGTACGTCGGTTGCTGGCTGCGTGTTGGACGAGTCGATGATGGCCGTAACGATGACTCTGCAGTGCTTAGGAAATGCAGCCAAAGAAGAGTTTTGAAATTACCGATCATTGGCCAAAGTGCAGCCGAGAAGTAAACACGCGCGGGTGGCGTTGTAAACAGAGAAGTGGCGTGTGCTAAATAAATCGAAATAAGTATAAGAAACAGCAAGAAAAGAAAGATATATAGTGAACATATGATATTGAGTTTAAAAACAGCGTAAAATTTTAATTGAGATTAAACGTAAGCGTAAAGAGAGGCGTAGTGCGAGTGATGATAAAAAGTAACAACAGCAACAAAGTGCAGTGCTCTGCGCACAAAGTAAACATAAAAAAAAACTAACGGAAACTTTTTAAGTTTCGGCAACATATTTCGAAAAAAAAAATCGTAAATTTAACTCAAAATCACTTTTGAATATCACGTGCAAAATTTTACTTCCTTTCGAAAAGCCTTTATTTAACAGTAATTTGGTGTTTTCGCGAAATCTCTCAAATTTAAATACTAAAATTTTCGGTGTTACGTCGCTTGCGCATCGTGTGCGTGACCAAATCGTGGTAGGCCTAACAAGCGCACACCCCAAAAATAGAAATTGTCAACCATTAAACGGTTTCAATTTAACGGCGAGTTACCGCAACACGGAAGGAAAAACCGTTTAACGGCGCGACAAAGCAGGTGGTGATATTGAAATATTTGTTTGTATACATACGTGAATACCTTGTTTTGGCGCAAAATCAAAAGCTATGGACGGAGGTGCTGCTCAATACTTTTAGCTCGAATTAAGCAGGTAAGTTGGTGTGGTCTCT
Source organism: Bactrocera dorsalis (assembly GCF_023373825.1). NCBI lineage: Eukaryota > Metazoa > Arthropoda > Insecta > Diptera > Tephritidae > Bactrocera > Bactrocera dorsalis. The sequence continues at coordinate 15,184,759 of NC_064306.1, read as the reverse complement.
AAAATGAGGACTGAACTAATCTAAGATTTGACTAGTACATCTACATAGCTTAACGTTACCAAATCAGGAAACAGTCTGCAAAGTTTTTGGGCTGATATAAATCAGTGTCCGTTCCGTGAGAATACTAACTAATAAGTAAATAGTTTTTGGTTAATTTTAGAATTAAATATTAATTTACCCCTCAAGTTATTTTTGTTGTTAGATTAGTCTCTGTACTAGCTTAGTATATGAAGGTGCCCTAACAGCGGCATGTTGAAATGCCCTCCTCTTCCTTCAATTGCATCGCTGAAAACTAGTACCACTTCGTCGCAGAGGATACTCCTGGTGGCTGTTTCTCAGCTCACATACAGAATAGTGATATGTGGACGGGGAGAAGTCAAGTGATAAGAGGCACAATGAGCTTGTTCACGAATGAGTTGAAACTAGGATAAAAGGTCGGAGGGGGTGTCCTCTGAAAGGAGATTTCTGTCAAGTTCATTTGGATGACTGGTCATAGCGGAATCACTAGAAAAGCTAGCTAGTCTTGTAATTTTTTAAACCTTTTTGGTTTTTGGGCTTGCTCCTACAACATTTTTCTGCGATTTTGCCCACACAAATCCATTTAAGTAATCCTGAATATACCATAAATCTTGACTAAAACGCTTTATTGAGAATTAAAATGATGAAATTTCACCTTATTATTTACTGATACTAGAGGACCCGCCTACGTTTTACTGTGGCTGATACATAGGTAGTACTACTAATACCATCTATATGATTTCTGTTAGTTAGTTTATAAGTATTAGTTAAGGAATAATCGCATTTTTGATGAAGCAACAAAAATGAACCAAAAAGCATTTCGTGCGTTAAGAAAGAATTGGTTTTTGGGATAAAAATACTATTGAATTTGGGCTGTGCATCAGTGAAATCAATCGAGTCCAATCGATTGTCAGCCTGGTGGACTGCATATTAAGAAACGGTTCTCAAGCGTGGAAAGACAAAAAATCGGCTGGCAAGGTTATGGCATCAGTCTTTTGGGATGCCCGTGGTATGTTATTCATCGAATGATAAATGAGCCACTTTTAATTCATTGCATTGTGTATTTGATTGCAGTTCTATTCTACCATTCCCAATATTTAGCAATTTTATTATTTTTCAGGAAGGATCAGCTTGAAATTGTACGCATATATGTATTCATCGTTGCCGTTTAGATATTGTATTGCTCTGTGCAATGCTTCGAATAGATTTCTGTATATCTCAGATTTTTTATCAACACTTCAGTTATGCCGCTTTTTTTTTATGCCAGACCTTTCGCAATTTTAAATTGCCTGTCAAGATACCCCCTCCAATAGTTAACAGGTATGAAAAAAATGTTATAGCTACCCATAGATGTATTGAATCACCCAATTTATTACTTAAGACCGAACTCTGTCCACAATATAAAAACTTGATCCACAGATGTCGCCTTTCACTTTGGCATCGTTTTGTTTAATGCACGTTTACGCCAATTTAAGGTTTGAATATTGGATACTGCGATGGTAGCGCCATCTATCGGTCAAACATTCCAAAATTAACAATTGATTAAAATAATTTAAAAAACATTTTCCAGTGGATCAAATTGTAAATCTAAACCATTCTCGAATCTCCTTGAACATACACACAAAGTTTCATCAAAATCGGTCCATCCGTTTAGGAGCAGTTCAAATGCAAACACACGGTCAGAAGATTTATATATATAAAAATTTATAAAAATCATTTACAAATTATTGTCGCTTAAGAAATTATTAAAAAGGCTTCATTTTGCAAGCGAAACAAAAGCTACCATGCATATACATAAGTATATGAGTTTGTAAGTGATTTAAGGAAGATACTATCTTTCTTCCGAAATCTCTAGCACAATATAACGTATCTGCATAGAAAAAAAAACACACCAACAACCGCATTGTTCCTTCCGCTTTGTCTTCAGAGCTTCAGAGACAAGTTCAATGTACTTGCGTAACGATATATCTCGTATCTGTTTTGGTATTACAGCATGTAAATTCAAATGTGTGACGGTTGGTGTGCAAAACTATCATTGCGGCACTGTAAGCGCCTCTCCCAGCTGTACGCAAAGACATACTTACATATGTATATACATAATGTAAGTATATAGACACAATTATACGAATAAATATATATATTTGAGCAACAAATGCAGAGGAAGTGCAATTGCATATCGAAACAATGTTGAAATTCGCGAGAAATTATTAGCAAAACAATACAAAACACATGCAATCTATGAGCAATGCCGCGCATGCGTAACTGCACAAACACGTTTAAGCACAATGCGAGTGCATTTAATGATATAATTTAACGTAACTAAACAGCTAATTTAAATGCAAATAACTTACTAAGTAGCTTTAGCGTATTTAACGCAACTCTGGCAACCCCATAGTTTTGCTCAAAGGAGTGCACTCGTTTACGCACTGTTTTGACAGTGCTTGCAGGCAGTCGAGTGAATCATTGCTTTAGCCGATGCTTTGTATGCAAAATGCAGCTAACGGGAAGTAAGTGCAGGCAATTAAAGCTAAGCCATAAGAGTAGTGCGTGATTTGGGTGGGTGAAAGCGTGCTCAATTGATATTTCATATATTTTTTGTATTGCAAGGCTGATCAATACTAAAAGTGAAAAATATATTAAAAAAAACAATGGAGTTGAAATGATAAACCCAAAATTTAATTACCATTCTAGCGCCGCAACACAGCAAACATTCCAAATATTTACTGAATTATTCACCACACACAATGCTTGTCTCGCTTTCTAAGGTATTTTATCGGCACTGCCTACTCGACGCAAATCATATTTACCTGCTTTTTATTCAAATCGCACCTTATTTGTGCGGCAAAGTGTAAATTGCGCGTTCATCACACTTTCATATAAACATTATTTTCTGCTATAAAATTTCTTTATGACCACGCAAACGTTAAATTATAATGGCCTCGGCATAACCGCCCAAGAGGTCGGGTCTGACGGCGTGCCGGCCACACAAACGTAAAAAAACACAGTTCATCTCCACTAAATACTTCGCTTTCGGCATAAAAATATTAATAAATGTATTGAAGTGTCTATTGCTTTTATGACATCAATTATTGTCTGGTTGAATTTTGATGTTGCATAATGAAATACCAACAACAAAGATAAATGTATGCTAAATATAATAACAATGGCTGGCAAACATAGGTTGTCAGCGAAATAATGTCAAGTGTTGTATGGCTTCAAAACCGAGAAAGAGAGAGGCGGAGCAAAAGCACACAATGAGTATTTGAATTAGAGTTGCCATATTTTAGCATTGAGAAACAAATCAAGATAAGAGGTTAACTTCGAATGCACCGAAGTTATAAAATACTCCTCACAAATACAAAAGATTCCATACAAGCACCCTCCATCTATAAAAATTCTATAAAGCCTTACCTTAAAAGCCGAATATCTCGAGAAGTATTAATGACAGCGATTTTGACCTCGGATCTTTTTTATAGCAAATAAAATTTCCTACAAATTTGTCACGTACATTTTTTCTACAGCTCCTGTCATTTACGAGATATATACAAAAAAATGCGAAAGTCTTGGAAAAATCGGGTTTAGAGCCCCGTACTACCTCGCCGGTGTGAGTTACTGGGCACTTTGGTAGAGTGAACTATTCTGAGAAATATGCGTATAAAGTCAAAGCGATGCCATAAAATACCTCTGATCTGTAGGAATTTAAAGATAAAAACTCACGATTGTAGTGTATTTTCTATGGAAAATTTGATCAGCCCTTTGTCCAGTTCTTAATGTTAATATTAAAAGCTAAAATTTTCAGAGAATTTTTTTAGGGTGTTTCCAAGAAAATTTCGTGACGGAACTGAAAAAAATTAATAGCTAAAAAAACACCCTAATATACATATATGTTTTTAGGGTCTCCGAGGGTATAAATATATTATCGTTGGTGACAATATATATTTCCGGTAATGCCATCACTACATCACTAAGTTAAGCTTTATTAACTTAAAAAAAGTAAAAGCAAACACATTTTTTGTTAGGTTATGCTAGTTATTATCACCAAATAACATCAATTATGTTTGATTGGTATCCCCGCAAAGCTAATACGGCTATGTAAGCTGACGTTGAACAACACCAAAGGCTCAGAGATCGAGAAGAACCTCTATGAGCCGTTCGATTCCAAGCGAGTTTTCAGACAAGGAGACTTCTTATTGTGCGACTTCTTCAATCTATTGCTGGAGAAATACGATAAAACAATGATATTGATATCATTGGCCTCAATAACTGCGCCGTAAGTTCTCTTTTCTCCATTCTCGATAAGGAAGCGAGGCGTATGGGTCTGGTTGTGAACAAGGATAACAAGAGATTTCTCTTGTAATCAAAAAAACAGTCATCGCACTCGCGATGCAGAGACATGGACGATGACAACAACTGATGAGTCGGCGTTACGTGTATTCGAGAGAAAAGTTTTGAGGAAGATTTATGGTCCTTTGCGCATTTGGCAAAAAAACTATTTCGGCATATCAGTTTAACCTTATATCTAGATGAGATTTGCCAAGAGATTTTAAATCTTCAGAGAGTAAAGTCATCTAAAGTATGCATTAAATAAAGTAATGTGTGAAAATAAGCAAATGCATTGCTTGTCTTTATAGCGAGCTCTTGTTAAGGGTTTGTTGTTGCGTCGAAGATCCTTTACTGGGTCTTTAAAACTAAAAAAAATATTTTCTTAAATATTTCTGAAATACTTTGAATTCCTTTACTTTCGGATTACCTCGCATGAATTCCCAATCACATGAGTACATAGAAGTCTTATGGAATATAAATAGCATGCAATAAAAATTTCATGACATTATATGTACGTACCACTAATACACCTGTACAAATAGTACAAACAACATAAATTAAAATATGAGTTTAAAATTCATTCAATGAGTGTCGTGGGAATAAGATGAATGTGGACTTTGTACATAAATGCAATTGTTGTTGCATACAAATGCAAATGCATACTAAAACTGTGCAGCTATAAACGCTGTTGGAAATGCATATACAATAAACCGTTAAGTAAATTTTATGTCGACGAATCACTATAAAAACAGCTGGATAGCTGTTAAAGATGAAACGTCAAAATGTTTACAACATAACTGCGTGTGAGTTGTCACAAAGCGGGGAGGTGAATTTCATTCATTTTATAGTATTCAGGGTGTTGAAGTTCAACAAACTGGTGGCTGCTTGGCTTTTTGTTATGCAAATAAAGAAATATAAAGGAATTAAGAGAAAAAAATATCAATGAATAAAATAATACCAATAAAACCTTGACTTCGGTTGCACAGCAGTTAGAATACCCTTCACAAATAAAGAAGTTTCAATACATTAACTTGACTTTGATCGTTCGGTTTGTATGGTAGCTGTATGATATAGTGTTTCGATGCGGTAAATTTTTTCAGATATTATAGCTTCTCCTTAGACAATACTTCTTCTTCTTTACTGGCGTAGACACCGCTTACGCGATTATAGCCGAGTCAACAACAGCGCGCCAGTCATTTCTTCTCTTCGCTACGTGGCGCCAATTGGATATTCCAAGCGAGGCCAGGTCCTTCTCCACTTGGTCCTTCCAACGGAGTGGAGGTCTTCCTCTTCCTCTGCTTCCCGCAACGGGTACTGCGTCGAATACTTTCAGAGCTGGAGTGTTTTCATCCATCCGGACAACATGACCTAGCCAGCGTGGCCGATGTCTTTTAATTCGCTGAACTATGTCAATGTCGCCGTATATCTCGTACAGCTCATCGTTCCAACGAATGCGATATTCGCCGTGGCCAATGCGCAAAGGATCATAAATCTTTCGCAGAACTTTTCTCTCGAAAACTCGCAACGTCGACTCATCCGTTGTTGTCATCGTCCAAGCTTCTGCACCATATAACAGGACGGGAATTATGATCGACTTATAGAGTTTGGTTTTTATTTGTCGAAAGAGGACTTTGCTTCTCAATTGCCTACACAGTCCAAAGTAGCACCTGTTGGCAAGAGTTATCCTGCGTTGGATTTCCAGGCTGACATTGTTGGTGGTGTTAATACTGGTTCCTAAATAGACGAAATTATCTACAACTTCAAAGTTATGACTGTCAACAGTGACGTGAGTGCCAAGTCGCGAGTGCGACGACTGTTTGTTTGATGACAGGAGATATTTCGTCTTGCCCTCGTTCACTGCCAGACCCATTTGCCTTGCTTCCTTGTTCAGTCTGGAGAAAGCAGAATAAAAGATTGTACCTGCTCGATTAAGTTCTGCAGCTCGAATAATTTTCTCCAGCAGCAGATTGAAGAAATCGCACGATAGGGAGTCGCCTTGTCTGAAACCTCGTTTGGTATCGAACGGCTCGGAGAGGTCCTTCCTGATCCTGACGGAGCTTTTCGTGTTGCTCAACGTCAGCTTACGCAGCCGTATTAGTTTTGCGGGGATACCAAATTCAGACATCGCGGCATGAAGGCAGCTCCTTTTCGTGCTGTCGACAGCAGCTTTGAAATCGACGAATAGGTGGTGAGTGTCGATTCTCCTTTCACGGGTCTTTTCCAAGATTTGGCGCATGGTGAATATCTGGTCGGTTGTTGATTTGCCAGGTTTGAAGCCACACTGATCAGGTCCAATCAGTTTGTTGACAGTGGGCTTTAATCTTTCACACAATACGCTCGATAGAACCTTGTACGCGATGTTGAGGAGGCTAATCCCACGGTAGTTGGCGCAGATTGTGGGGTCTCCTTTTTTATGGATTGGGCATAGCACACTTAAATTCCAATCGTTGGGCATACTTTCATCCGACCATATTTTGCAAAGAATCTGATGCATGCACCTTATCAGCTCTTCGCCGCCGTGTTTGAATAGCTCGGCCGGCAATCCATCGGCCCCTGCCGCTTTGTTGTTTTTCAGGCGGGCAATTGCTATTCGAACTTCTTCATGGTCGGGCAATGGAACGTCTGCTCCATCGTCATCGATTGGGGTATCGGATTCGTCTTCTCCTGGTGTTGTACGTTCACTGCCATTCGTGAGTATGCCAAATTTCGTGAGTATATCATGTCAGAGTTTTTAATACAGGAAATTAATTCTGATCGTTCAGTTTGTATGGCGCTATTTAATATAGTGGTCTGATATTGGCAGTGGCATCGTTGTTCTTATTTGAAGGATTGCCATTCTGATGATGAGATGATGACTATGGTAATAGCCATTTTACCTTCATTGCTTTCCTTCCCGTTCGTCCGCAAAACGTCATTCAAAGAACGAGCTTCAGTCCTTGACCATTCGCGAGTTACGCGTATCTTCATGCGCGTCGTCTGCTCGAGGATACTAGTTGCGAAAGAGCCAAAAACGTTCTATTAACTCCTAAATATTTGTGATAAAAAGTTCTACGCAATTGTGCATCGAAAGCTGCAGAACGTTGCAACTCTAGCGAATCTTTGCAGACTGAAAACTTACTTGCGGAATGCGACTAATGAAGACTGATTGAATGACTTTGCTCTTCTCAATACCAATAGAGATGTTGATATTTCGAGTTTAATCATGGCTTACAGCCCGGAAAACTGGATATCGTTTTATAAACACTTTTTGTATTTTCGAAAAATTTTGATCAGTTTGAAGTTATTATAATTTATTTAACGAATTTAATTTTATTTTCAGCGTTTGTTGAGAACTACATATAGAGAACATATAATAGTATAAAACTTAAAGAATTAATACGTTCGAAAACTGAGCTTGGCCAGAAACACACATTAACCTAGTAGACTTCTATACAAAAGCTTTCCGGCACCGCTTCTATAACACTTTTGTAAAATTATTATCAACTTTGGTTTGTTCTTGGTGGATGCATAAAAAGAAGTTTCCTAAAAGAATTGTAGGTCATCCCGATTGAGGTCTATAAAAAGTGTAGTCTTTAGGACTAAATATGAGGGATATCAAAAGTGTTAAAGAAAAGTAGATCGAACCTTGCGAAGCTTATACTGACTTAAAAAAAGGGAAAATTTAATGCATTATCGCTGATCCTATGTAAACAAGGGACAGGTCTTTACTATACATACATATATTGTCCTTAAGGAAGACAGCTGGGTTTTTCACACGGACGAGCCAATTCTTTTAAATATGCATGTTTTTTATATTGTTGTGACGACAGAAAATATTCCGCTAATAATTTTGAAGAAAGCTGTCGAATTAACAAGCTTTGGCCGGTTAAAGACTCGTGTGCATTACGGTTACGTGGAGTCTTGGGAACGTCCTGAAATGTCTTTATTCTTTATTTGAGTCTTTTACAGAAGGTGTTTCGTGAGTTGACATAGAGACAGTTAATAAGTCCCCTCTCCTTATATTTTATATACATTTTGAGAAAGGAAACTACGTTCCAAATGACTCAGAAATAGTTCTCGCTCAGATAGGTTCATTCTTTAAAATATTTAGGTTTATCTGTTGTAGTTGCCGATAATATATTTCGCACAACATATCTAAATGAAACTATTCGGCGGTTTAAGAACTCGGATCCATTCTGATGACGGCACAGTTAAAATAACAAATGTCCGTTCGAAGTCAGCTTTGTTTATCTGGCAGATAACTGTTTTGATATGTGTCAAGTATACGTCCGGTAACAAACGTTCGTCCAAAGTTAGTATTGTTTATTTAGTGATCTAGCAGATAACTGCTTAGATAAGAATCAAATATCTTTCAAGATCTAAGGCTAGTATGAGTGCAGTTCCTTCGTACTCAATCCAAACCTAAGACTTTATCAACCATATTTGCACTTTTTAGTAGTATCTGAACGGTTTCTGGACTTTAAGAGTGGATTTTCTTTGGTAGGAATGCATTCAGACCAGTCTTTAGACAACTCGGTGTCTGTATCGAAGGCGATCTTTATTAAGTGTTACTTAGCTTCCTCAGCTAAAGTGACCACTGCGGCTGTAAAGTTAATCGTTAGCTATATATCATCACTTCGGTTCTCTTTCCGGCACCAAACTGATTTACGCTGACATAATTTATGTTAAGTAAGTGCACAACACAGCTTCCTAACCTCAACGCTTGGCTTGTATTTTGATTACAAAATTCGCAAATCTCGAACACCTGCTCAACAGCGGAAGTGTTGCAATTTAACAGTCTAAAAATCAAATGATATTATATACAAAAGAGTAACCTTAAAGAGCGGTCTTAAAAATGAAAGTTTAACAACGTTGTTGAGTGGGAAAAAACCTCGATTCCGTTTGATATTTGCAATGCGTTAAACAAATATATATTTTATTGCAAAATTAACAATTTAGCTCAACCAAAGTAATTAATTCAGTACAAATATACGTGTATGTAGCCGAGCGCTAGGTGCCGCGGCGCACAACAACATGGCTAAAAGCCACAAGTGGGCAGCCAAAGTTGCGGCAACATTGCCTACACGACTCTATAGACGCAAAAATGGTATGTGGCAGCAATTATCACACACTATGCGCCGATATGGTGGCCGCGCATCCGCTGCGTCGTCGCCGACTTGGCGTTAAACGAATGCGCCTGCCACACGCGGCGATCAAACAAAGTAGCAAATAAAATAAAAGCAGCGAAATAAAAGCAAAAAACCTGTCAAAGATATAGACAGTTGCTGCTGCTGCTTGCCTGCAGCGCTTTCATGTGAAGACATCGGTTCTTCGACGCGGCGTAGCTTTGCACGTCTGCTACTGCGACGTCGAAATCGTTGGGTCATTTTTTAGCCGCATTGTCTGCGGCTTTACCAGCTAAATACCCGCTTACTTGCTGTTGCTACTGCAGCGGCAATCGTTGGTGTTAGCGGCGCTCAGTTTCAATTGAGACGTTTTGGCGTGCAGGTCGTATACGTAACCCGAAGCGTTTGAAGCTTGCGCAAATTGCAATACACACTAATTGTACACAAGTTTTTCGAAAATATTTCGGGTAATAAAAAATAATAATGAAATGCATTGAAAATAATTCAATTAAAAATAAGATTTATAACAGTTTGATAAGAAGTCGAGTGTGTGTCTTGTTTAGGCGCTTAATGCGCGCTTATAATTTTCAACTGTGCGTTAAATTTACATTAATAAAAGCGAATTCACTTGAAGTTTATGCGTTTTTCTTATTTGTGAAGTGAAATATTTGGTTTTGCGGCGATAACTGTTAAATGTGTGCGCAATTAAAGTCGCCGATTTCGTCGGTGCAGTGAAATTGAAAGTTTTAAATAAAAATTTACTGAAAGCATTAGTGGCAATCATAAAATATTGAAAGCAATTTGATTATCAACTCGAGTTTGTTGAATTTATTGATGTTTTTCGGACTATATATCTAAATGGCTTAATACAAAAATTAAAAATACTTAGTTGTTGACAAGTTGTTTTTAAACATAAAACAAGAAAAAAAAAGTTAACCGAAGCTTCTTTGATTTTTTTTGATTTCGATCGTTCGGTTTGCAAAGCAGCTATAAGCTATAGTGGTGCGGTGTGAACAATTTTTTCGGAGATTGCATTGTTGCCTTGGAGTATAATCCATGGTATAAAAAATATATACATTACAGCTCCAAATTTTTGCAGAAAATGCGAAAAAATAGTTAATCATTGTTTTGATAAAATTTCGTGAATTCTAGTTTTGTTTTGTATTCTTAAAATTTTAATATATAGGCAAAACAATCCCTAGATCCATAATGCTTTAAAGATATTAAACTTCTGAGTTTTATTTTATTTATTTTTTTATTTATTTAAGTCTATGAACATCAATTCTTACAGACTAATGGAGAATTAAATTACAGTTAAATAGGCAGAAATAGGTAGATAACTTAAACCAAAAAACAGAATTGATGGTATTAGTGAAGGATACCCTAGAGTGAGAAAAATCTAGAAGAACTTTCTCGGAAATCGAATTAAACTCCCGCATAGCACGCTTGAGAGGAGCATATCCAGCAAAATTAGTACTTTCCTTTTTATAATAAAATGGGGAAACAGATCTGAGACAACGCTGCGGAGTATTAAAGCTAATTTTCCCTAGTAAATAGGGACAGTCAATATCTCCATTAATTACATTGTAAACAAATGAAAGGCAGAGAATGGACCGTCGGTTGTCCAGAAATTTAAGATGTAACATGTGTTTATTGGCAACAACTAACCATCTAAAGCCACTTGCGAACAATTTTTGTGCTTGAGGGTATATACTACTTGTAGGGACTTTTCGGTGTTGATGCCGTCATTGTGGAGTCAGTGTTGATCACTGTAAGGTTTGCAAGTAACACAGCAGAGCAGTATTTATTATTTTCCGTTATATCAGTTATAAAGTGTTCTATTACATTGTTCAATTGTGTCATGATGTTTACTGAAGCTTAACTGATGATTTGGAATAAGCTGTTTGTCTTCCAGCACCGGCAAAAGCCTTCGAAAAAATATTCTTTCGAATACTACTTTCGAGATTATTACCAGTAGACACATTTTTATATATACATTTTTTGATTACATGAAAAGGAAAGGAATTTCAAAGGAGTTTGCACTAGTTTAACAGAACAAAAATTTTAAAATACTTTTTAGACCAAGGAAAGAAACCAATTTTTATGTTAAGCAGAGAATAACTGGTGAATAACAGAATAATGACTATTACGTTTGAGAATAACCTCAAATTCCCGAAATTATTTTTAGGCTTCTAAAAAAAAAAGCAGATGATGATTTTGCATTAAGAAGGGAGCCTGATTTAGAGGCTTCAAAAAATCGATTTTTTGAAAATTTTTTTGGGAGGGAAAGAAATAAGTGATTAAAGCAAAATTTCTAGGGTTTATAGTTATATATTTAAACATCATTCACAATTTTTTTTTTTTGAAGACGAAATCTTTGATATTCTGACTTTGAGAAGCAATTGCTCGATGCATTTCGCATGTGCATTTGTCGGACGGCGGGCAGGATGCAGGTCGCAATTTCTATCGGAAACAAAAATTCAAAAAAATTCATATTTTTTTTATAATTTTTCTTCTAGTTAAACTAAAAAAATTCCAAAAAAAAGGGGTAAAATTTTAAAAAATTTAAAAATTTAAAAAAGTGGTTTTTGACCAAAAAAACAATTTTACTTTATGTTGTTCAAAAATATGTTCAAACTTGACTTTTCTTAGTTTTTTTTTAGTTTAAGTAGAATATAGTTTAATGCCAAAGATAATATATAATACTTTGCTCCAATTCCACACGACGTTTAGTTTTTTTTTCTATCCTGCTCGCCAATTAAGAAAAATCGTAAAAATGAAAAACCGAAAAATCACTCGTCAAAGTTTTCGCTTTCTGCCCAATCGCTGATATATCTGCTAGACGGTCGGTTACTACGAGGGCTGCTATATATATTTCTGGCCTAATAATGAAAATAGGCATAATTATCAACGAAAATGGTTTTTTTTTTCTTTGGATTTGGCTCGTCTTGGAAGACCCACACGGTCGATTGCTGTTTTGTTTCGGGCTCATACGCATAGATCCATGATTCGTCACCTGTGACGATCTTATAAACGTCTTTTGAAGCACCGCGATCATATTTTTTCAGCATTTCTTTACACCCAACGAGAACAAACCTTTTTTACGGCCAGGTGTTCATGCAATATCGAATGTATGCTGGTGGGAGAAATGCATAGGCATGCCTCTATCTGAAGGTATGTTACATGACGGTCTTGCATTATCAGTTCACGTACGGAATCGATGTTTTCTGGCACAACGGCTGTTTTTGGACGACCTACATGGAATTCGTCTTTGAGCGAGCGTCGGCCACGATTGAATTCGTTGTACCAGTGTATACCAGCCATACAAAGATTTTAGTTCTTCGATGCACTCTTGTCGTGATATTCCACGTCGAAGGTTGTGAAAAATGATCGCACGAAAATGTTCACGAGTTAATTCCATTTTTTGGCCGAGATGAATTTTTTAATTCCCTGTAAATAAAACAATTCACGATTAAATGACAAAACGTTCTGAGTGATGTTATGTTAAAAAATGTCAAACTTTCCAATGGGAATATCAGATTGCACCTGGGAATCTTAGATTATTTTAAAAGAGATTTAAGCAAAAAAAAAAAAAAAACGATTTTTTGAAGCTTCTAACTCAGCCTCCCCCCTTAATATAGTTTTCAAAAAAAAAAAAATAATAATATAGGCTAGCATAGAAATTTTTTTTTTTATAAATTTTGGTTTTATTATTCAAAAAGTCTTTTCGTATTTCTAATCAAATTTCAACTTATTTTTTTTATATTTATACCAATAAATATATAAACAAATATGTACCATTTTGGTAGACCAATTTTTGCCAATTTTCCTGAACGGCAGCGAGCGAACCATCGTTGTGCTACACGAACTGATACATCATTGGTGGCTTGCGAGGCATTCTCCCTTTTTTATACAAAAATTTCAAAATATAGCGAATTTCTTCATTATTTCTACTCAGTTTTGAACAGCTGTAACTTTTTTCAACTTCCCCGAATTATTTTTGTTTTTGTCAAATAAAGCACAACGTTTCTAACACTCTATAACACAATGTGATTGGTAGTACTGAGATATACGAATGCAACGACATCTATTGACAAGATCCGAAAAGACTTTTTCGACTACTCAATAGTTATCTTCGAGAAAAGTTCAAAGATTATAGCGATGATAAAAAGTTCAAACTGTCGATTGCACTCCGGTATAAAATGATGGAGCCATGTTTCATCCATTGTCCCGTATCTACGCAAAGACGCAGATTTATTACGCGGATTCATTCGTTGTAGTCTTTAAGGGAACCAGAGCTCGCTCAGCACCCACTTTTCACAGAGCTTTCTCACACCAAAATATTCATTTACTATATATCCAAAAGTTCTTTTGATATCTTTAGATTCTCAGCTATCTCGAACAGCTTCACTTTACGGTCATCCAAAATCTTTTTGTGCACTTTTTTGAAGTTTTCATCGGTATCAGCTTATTTATAGCGTCCACTGCTGTCTCAGCAATATTGTGGTGTTATAACATTTTGTTTCTCAGATATATTTATTGATTATTCGCCAAGAAGTGTTTACTCCATATGTGGTACTTTTGCAATTCTCAACAGGCTTATGCAAACATTGAAAATAACGGGTGATTTTTTTGAGGTTAGGATTTTCATGCATTAGTATTTGACAGATCACGTGGGATTTCAGACATGGTGTCAAAGAGAAAGATGCTCAGTATGCTTTGACATTTCATCATGAATAGACTTACTAACGAGCAACGCTTGCAAATCATTGAATTTTATTACCAAAATCAGTGTTCGGTTCGAAATGTGTTTCGTTTCGTTTTTATCGACAAATTTTGTTCAGCGATGAGGCTCATTTCTGGTTGAATGGCTACGTAAATAAGCAAAATTGCCGCATTTGGGGTGAAGAGCAACCAGAAGCCGTTCAAGAACTGCCCATGCATCCCGAAAAATGCACTGTTTGGTGTGGTTTGTACGCTGGTGGAATCATTGGACCGTATTTTTTCAAAGATGCTGTTGGACGCAACGTTACGGTGAATGGCGATCGCTATCGTTCGATGCTAACAAACTTTTTGTTGCCAAAAATGGAAGAACTGAACTTGGTTGACATGTGGTTTCAACAAGATGGCGCTACATGCCACACAGCTCGCGATTCTATGGCCATTTTGAGGGAAAACTTCGGACAACAATTCATCTCAAGAAATGGACCCGTAAGTTGGCCACCAAGATCATGCGATTTAACGCCTTTAGACTATTTTTTGTGGGGCTACGTCAAGTCTAAAGTCTACAGAAATAAGCCAGCAACTATTCCAGCTTTGGAAGACAACATTTCCGAAGAAATTCGGGCTATTCCGGCCGAAATGCTCGAAAAAGTTGCCCAAAATTGGACTTTCCGAATGGACCACCTAAGACGCAGCCGCGGTCAACATTTAAATGAAATTATCTTCAAAAAGTAAATGTCATGAACCAATCTAACGTCTCAAATAAAGAACCGATGAGATTTTGCAAATTTTATGCGTTTTTTTTTTTAAAAAAGTTATCAAGCTCTTAAAAAATCACCCTTTATATAGTGTTAAATTCCAAACTTTTTAAAAGGCAACTCAACTTTACTGCAAAAGTATCAGAAATGTATATACGAGTATAAAGACTTGACAAGTCCGCGATTTATGGCGCACAAAATAAAGCTACTCAATAGATGAATACGCGCTTCGCTCAACCAAAGACTACTCCACTTAAACGATAGCAATTCGATATGCAATAATACTATTAAAAACTAAAGCAACGCATTGACGCTGAATCATTTTGGGGCAAGTGACTTAGTTTGCCTAAAAGAGCGTCCGTCCAGCCATTTACGGATGCGATTGCGTCAAAAGATGTCGTTCGCATGTTTCACCATACAAAGGAAATTTCAATGCGATTTTGTAACTTGCTGCAACACAGTTGTCATGCTGTAATGTTGTGAAGATCGAGAGTAAGAGTTAGCAGCCAATGGAAATAAATATTTAATTCGTATTTTCCCAACACCGGCAATAAATAGTGGAAAACTGCAAAGCTAACGAAAAAGAAAAAAGAAAAGCGAAAATGCACCACGTAAAATTATTTAGCTGGTAATCTTGGTATTGCAGTGAGCTGTTGACAGCGCGCTTTTCCGCATGCGCAGGCGCATAGCACACATGCGCATAGGTATGTAAACATGTGCGCTCAGCTTGGAGACACGGGTACAGGAAATTCGAGCACAACCAGCAGTCAACGAGCTGGACAAACGAACGGACACGCTGTGGCAGTGAACTTGAAAGACGTGCTCCTACAGCGAAATTTCACAATAAAACAGAAGATATTTGACAAACATAAAAATAACGGTACCCAAGCGGCATGTTGAAATAAAAAAGTATTCGAAATTAATATTCAGTATATAAATAAAATTTTATCTCTCATGAGGAAAAGTAAAAAATTAAGAAATTGTAAAAATAATATTAAACAGGTAAGGAAGCGCTATGCACGGGTCTGACCGAATGTAGTGTAAAGAAACATTAAGTTTGGTTACAAATACAAAAGTTTTCTTAAAAGAGTTTGATTTTGAAAGGTCAGTTTGTATGGCAACTATATGCTATAGTGGTTCAATCTGAACAATTTCTCCAAAGATTGCTTTGAAAATAATAAATGCCAAATGTCGTAAAGATATCTTGTTGAATAAAAAAGTTTTCCATACAGGGACTTGTGGTTGATCAGATTATATGGCAGCTATATCCTACAGGGTCCGGCACTCGAACTTCAAACTTGCTTTATATTTAGCTGGAAAATCACAGCCAGCAATTGTTCGTGAGCTCAAACACCTTAAGGTGAATAAAATTTTTGTTTATCGCACCATCACTCGTTACAATTATACTGGTAGCACCGCAAAACGCCATGGAGATGGTCATCAAAAGATTGTAACGTCACGTGAGACGGTTCGGAAAGTGAAGAAGCGACTTGAGCGAAATTCACGACGAAGTGCCAATCAAATGGCTAAAGAACTGAAAATATCCTTTCGCAGCATCCGACGCATATTGAAAAATGAGCTCAAGATCAAGCCTTACAAGTTCCAAAAGGCACATGATCTCATACCGAAGCAGCAACAAGTAAAACTTGAGAGAGCGAAGCAGTTGCTTCGCTTGGCCGAAAGCGATCAAATTACGAACATTGTGTTTTCTGACGAAAAAAATTTTTCCAATTGAGCAATTTGTAAACTCTCAAAACGATAAGGTTTACTTGACCGACCGTTCATACGAGAATCTAAGTCATCGGTTGGCCATCAGGAGGCAGCACCCGCCACAAATAATGGTTTGGGCTGCTGTCACCGCAGATGGGGGCTCTTCAATTGTTTTCATCGAGCCTGGCGTCAAGGTAAATGCGACATATTATCGGGAAAGTGTTGTGGAGGCTGTTTTGAAGCCGTGTGCAAACAAACATTTCGGTCTCGAACCATGGACGTTACAACAAGGCTCAGCACCGTTTTACAAAGCGCGAGTGAACCAAGAATGGCTGAAAAACAACGTTCTGAGCTTCATAACGACCACACAATGTCTCTCAAATTCACCAGATGCGATTCCAATGGATTATTCGCTCTGGGCCATTTTGGAGAGCAAGGTCCGAAGTAAAAAATGCACCAGTCTCGAGATGGTGAAGAAAGCCGTTGTCCGGGAGTGGGCCAAAATACCGGCAAGTCACATTCGGGCAGCATGCGATTCGTTTTTTGACCGTCTCAAGGCCATAGTTAAGACAAAAGGTGATCATATCGAGCAAAAGTGAATTGGTCCTGAATTTATGATTATTTTCACATATTTTGTACTTTAAAATAAATAAAAATTATTTTCCAAACCGATTTTTTGGCTTTGTTAATTGGTTACACTTCGAGTGCCGGACCCATTATGGTGATTCAATATCGACGGTTCTTACAAATGAGCAGGGAGAGATGAACATGTTCAAAATTTCAGATTGATATCTAAAAAATTTAGGGCGTGGTTCGCATTTATACAGGCGGTAATGCAAAATCGGATATATAGCCTCCCTCATACAAATTGTATTGTCATCATGATCATTTATATATATATAACTATATCAGTATCGATTACTTTTAAGCGTTAGCAACCATTGTTAGAAGCACAAAACTATTATACTCTCTGTTGTAAAATGTTGCGAGAGCATAAAAATAAGACAAATATATTTCTCAATGAAAATGAAATTTCAGCTGGGGC
This sequence comes from Bactrocera dorsalis, assembly GCF_023373825.1. Lineage (NCBI taxonomy): Eukaryota > Metazoa > Arthropoda > Insecta > Diptera > Tephritidae > Bactrocera > Bactrocera dorsalis. Next base: position 15,167,078 of record NC_064306.1, on the reverse strand, counting down.
GCGTGCATGTAGGAAAGCAAAAATAAAGCGCGCTAAATGAGACCACGCACACAGCGTGCGCCAGTTTACAACAAGTTCGTTGCTTAAGTCTTTTGTTTACCAAGCGCTGCGCGAAGTTGACGTTGGCGGTGGCTTGCGCGCTCATAACGCGTACAAATGAGGCAATCGATAACGCTGCTGTTAGCACCGTTAGTGTGGCTATTGCCGCAAGCAACCAAATGACAATTATTGCTGTGTTTATTGTATTTTTCTTTGTTGCTGTTGTTGATCCTCTTTAACCATTTTTTATGATTTTACAACTACTGATTGTTTGCTTGAAAGGCAGTGCAAAACGCTGATTGCCGAAATTAACATAAGCTTATTGAAATGATGCTAGCTTTGTTATATTTCATTCAACACTCGATGCTGCTGCTGCTGCTGCGCGCTGTTGACAAATAACCACTAAAGTCAACTCAGCACATCGACAACCCAATGTGCCCGCGCGCACAGTTGCTCATAAACAATACATACATACATATATGCGAAGAGAAAAAAAGTATACCTTGCTTGGCCCATTTCTGGTTTATGAGTTTCTAATGAGGAAACGTGGTGGCTTCAATAATTTCGCTGCCTATTGCATAAGAGGCCCAGTTTGCAGCTCGTTCGCGCGCTTTAATGAAATTCAAATTGATTTTACTCATGCGATGTTGTTGTGGTGTTGGGTAAAAACAAAACAAAAAACAAATTATAAAATTATAAAAATAAAAAGAAAACTCCACAGGAGTTTCGCGAAATTGTTGGCGTGCATCTGTTGTATTTTTTATTAAGTATTGCTCGGGTGGCTAGGGAAGTCGGCACTTTTGTCTTTGTTTCAGCGCTGGCGGTAATTTTGTTTTTGTTGGCTTGTTGCACGCAATTAAAATAAGATTGGCACTTAACAAACATTCCAATCAGATATGTAAATAGAGAATTTGCGGAAATACAAATACAACTACTTATGTGTATTTGTTGCAAATGTTGCAGAAAGCACAAGTGGATTTTTATGTTAAACGATTTTCCTCAGATTACATAAGCTGTTAATGAGTAACATACAGTTACATTTTGACTATTATGCAGTGAGTGCTGCATTTTTATAACGTAAGCCTAATATTTCATTGCTATTTTGTAGGCTGCTAGTATATAGTTGCTGGTCTACTTGCGCTGGCTACTATAACAAGACTTTGTATTGCGTATGGCTACTGTTGTCAATACACATGCACCGTACAAATACCATAAATACTACATTTTTGAGCAACGCTGTATTACGTATTTTCACAAAAATACATATAATAATGAAACAAAGCGAAAGAAAAGAACAACTCTTTTTTTTGGAAATTTATTCGATTGGAAAGGTTCTTAATTAAACACGTTAAAACCCTTTGCAGGTGCATTTTTACAACATTAAACAGTATAATGAGGTCTTTATTCTGATTTCGATCAGTCAGTTTCAATGGTAGGTGTATTCTATATGTTAGTAGTCCCACCTAAACAATTTATTTGAAGAAACTTTCCCAAATAAAAAAGATTTCCATACAAGGACTTGAGTTTGAATGTCGGCTATATGCTATAATTGTCCGATATGGGTGACCCCGAAAAATGAGTAACTCTTTGGTTAGAAACGTATGCAAAATTTTAGATCGATATGTCAAACGCCGAGGGAGTAAGACCCGATTTTACCAACTTCGTGGCTAACTTAATGTTCAGGGCTATAAATAACAATTTTGAAGGTATCCCAAAGGTCATAAAATATTGTAAGCAACTGGTCTTGACCAGTTATCTGATGTTAACATTTCTGTATACTATAAAATGAGCTGATAGTGATAGATAATAAGCAAATAAGGGCGACTGGCTACTTAGATCAGCAATCGATAGCCAATAATCTCCGTTGAACGTGCTCAAATACAGATAACTTTTCCAATATACGGCATAAAGCAATCATTTGCCTGAAAAGTTTTTATATTTTTAACTAAATTTTTTAAATTCATTATTATTATATATTACATAATTGCCATCGAAAGTAATATGTACAGCGAATATAAGGATCTTGAAATTTTCAATATAATTTTTTAGTAGTATTTGACTTTTAAAGAGGCCACTCAGTTTCTTTGTATGTCTTTCTAGTGCTCATGCTCTAAATATGGTCTCTAGGTCTAACATAGGAACCAGTCACCTGTGGTTAGTTCTGGAAAATATGGATGTGATTTGAAATACAATTTTCAATCTATAAAATTCTATATATTTAGGTAAGTGGTGTTTTAAACAACCGTTATGGGTCATTTCGAAAATCTTTATACTTGAAACGACGTGTTTTTGTCAACTATTTAGAGTTTATTTTGAATTAATCATTCAAAAATTCTTTCTCGGCATTTCTCTACACGACAAATTAAACCAATAAGGGTTGAGGAATTTCGAACCCTATATGGATGATTTCCGTACATATAAGAAATAAGTTATTCAATATCCGTCAACTTCTTTGAATTGAGACTACTCGATAGGGAACGTCTTTGCAAAACTGTTTGTAAAGTAAATTAACCAAATTTTTATTTGATAGTTTAGCCGAAGGAGGAGAAAGGGCCTGGATATTTCCACATCACCTTTTTTCAAACAACTTCGGCAATTTGATTCTTTTAGAATTTTATCCTTACAGTAAGAACTCCTACGTTTACAGCCAGTTGACCTTTGCTAAGGACAAGTAGCTCAGTATATCTCCTACGTAATACTCTAAGTCAGAAGGATCTTGCAGTAGTGCAGAGGCTAGTGATCGAAAAAAGCCTGCTAAGCACACGAGAGGTGATCCAGTTCTAGAACGCAAGATAACAACGGAGATCTAACTCGTTCAACCTCTTGCTTCCCCATCGGCTCTGCAATTTCTAGGATTCCGCTATGATTAGGCACTCCAATGGGTCTGATAATGAAGTGGCGTAATGCTTTATCTAGTAAGGATAGACATTCCTTGACCAACTTTGAGTACACCGCTTTCGAGTTCAACGCTAGTTTTGTCACTTTGCTGTTTTTCTGAGCAGGAAGTGGATGGTTACCTTAATAGCAATCACTTCTGGCAGAAAAACACTACAGTAGTCCGGTAGCCTAAAAAACCTTGACGAAGTGGTTTTTACAGAAGTTTCCCCTTCAACCTACGACCCATCGTAAAATCGCTTACTGCGTCTTTTCACCACCCACATATCTCTCGTCGCTATGTGAGCAGAGAAACAGCCGCCACTAGTGGCTTCTGCGACGTAGTGATCCAAGTTTTTAGGAATGAATTTGAAGAAGGAGATAATTTAGACGTGTTCTTGTTCGGATCCCTTCATATGCACAGCTTTCCTGAGGTACACTTCGTAGCAATACACCAGCCGACAATGTCCCTGGATGCTATGCTTAAAATGGCATTTAGTGCTACTGATGTGTAGTCCACAGCGCACCGGAGATGCCGATGTGAGACGCTCATTGGTCACGTTAAAGCTTTATAGCAAGTTTAGCTTTTTCGAGCGCCCTCAACCAAACGAACACCGTAGAGCAGTATCGGTTTGAATACGCTTTCGTCCCCGATCTTTACCTTACAGCTCCTCTACAAGGCCTTACCTTACCTCTCTTCAATATTTGGCCTCCATGATATCTTTCAGTCAAGGGTACGTCCTAGATATTTCACCTTATCAATATGTTGAATGCATGAACCTCCGAATAAGGGAAAAGGAAGTCTTACGGAAGACTCCGGAAAGTGTTTGCCTCAAGACCTCCTAAAACACCGTTAACAAAGTCAATGATCTTGAGAAGAATTTATAGGACCTGTATTTCAAACATCTTATGATAAGCAGATAAAATATAATTTTTTAAGAAATGGGCTGAAAATTTAGGAGATCAAAAAGAGCTATCAGATTTTAAATAACTAAAAGCTTAAATCTCTTCTCTGTTTAAGAATTTCTAGAAGAAAAACTAACTGGTATGGTCAACTAAATAGAGATTAACAGCTAAATTTGTCAATCTCTGGTGAACTGAACGTAAAATGTGGCACATCCAGTTTGAAATGGGGAAACAAGCACTTTATTAGTTTACTAAACGAGGGTTTCAGAACTAAAACCTTACTGAAACTTTTGGTTGTCAGCATATAAAAAAAAATATTTCTAAGTTAATTATGCGAAAAGAATTAATCCTTATCTACATACTTTACTTTACTTTAAACAAAAATTTATTTTATTTTCATTGTAGCTCCCTATATTCCATCTAAATAAAATATGGGACAGGAGATATCTCAGCAAAAGAAATGCAGCATTATTAGTCGACACAAAACACACCAACAAGCACCACAATCTTTTCAACCACACCCGATACGAGACGCAACAAAAAATCCCAAACCTTCTACTACTTTCACAACGTCCAACGGCAAATACACTAGACACTCACAAGAATTCCAAAGCGTCTACGCACCTTCCTCGAGCATCTCGACGACCTCTTCCAGCTCAACCGACGACGAGCACTATCGCCTAAGACAGAAATACAATCTGAATAAGCAAACTTATGAGAAATTCCGAGCGTCGAAGAAACTCAGTCTCATCAGCAGTACCACCGATCAGAGTACTAGCACCAGCAATTCCGCGTCGACCAATAGCAGCTCATCTACATATCAAAATTCGAAATCCACTGAACCAACGTATAACAACATCGTGCGCAAACCGTCACAATATAAGCGCAAAAGTTCTTCGAGCACCGATAGTGGCATCTACTACGCCTCCTGCCATTGCGCCTCTTCCTTTTTGTCTTCATCAGCTACATCCTCTTCTTCGCTGTGCTCCACAAGCGCCTGTGGCTGCTCCACTTCTGTGGCATCTTCATCCAATCAATCGCGCAGCTCACTCGATCAAAAGAAAAACTATCTCTGTAGACATTTGTACATAAAATCTTATCTAGATATTTTGGAGGAAGACGAGAAGGCGCGCGCTCACTTCAAATCTGCTAAACCGGGCGGCATACGCAATTACAAACCGAAGATTTTGAGCGATAGCGCGCTGTCAACCAGTGCACCACAGAGCACAGGATTTAGTATCAGTAGCAACAACTTGAAGCTGCGTGAGAAGTGTAAGGAGGATCCGTGGATTTGACAATTACTGAAAAATGGCGTTTGGCACAATGACATCTTTGCTTGGAATGATTCCCCTGTTAGCGATCGGCATGAACTACTATCGTTATCAAAGTATCGATCCGGAGAACAAAGTGCAGGAGCCGCAAATGGTGAGTAAGCGCCCATTCACGTACCCCGAAATCTATTCTAACATGTAATATTTCACACTCTCACTCTCAATAGACGCGTCGCCAATATGACTTCATAGTTGTTGGCGGCGGTTCAGCTGGCGCAGTCATAGCCAATCGCCTATCGGAAGTACGTAACTGGACGGTTCTATTGTTGGAAGCTGGCGGTGATGAGACCGAGATATCAGATGTACCCGCGCTTGCTGGCTATCTACAGCTCACCGATTTAGACTGGAAGTATACGACCACACCTTCACCTACGCGTCAATATTGCCAAGCGATGAAAGGCGACCGCTGCTTTTGGCCGCGTGGCAAAGTGCTTGGTGGTTCCAGTGTGCTTAATGCTATGGTTTATGTGCGCGGTTCCAGAAATGACTACAATCACTGGGAAGCACTCGGTAATCCCGGTTGGGGCTATGAAAATGTGCTTAAATACTTTCTAAAATCCGAAGATGTGCGCAATCCCTATCTAGCCAAAACCGCATATCACGAAACCGGCGGTTATCTAACCGTGCAAGAGTCACCTTGGCGCACACCGCTCTCTATCGCCTTTCTGCAAGCCGGCATGGAAATGGGTTATGAGGTGCGAGATATAAATGGAGAGCAGCAGACCGGTTTCATGCTGACACAGAGCACCATACGCAGAGGTTCGCGTTGTAGCACTGGCAAGGCCTTTATAAGGCCCGTGCGTTTGCGTAAGAATCTTGATGTGCTGTTACACGCACACGCCACAAAAGTGCTCATCGATAAAAACAAGCGTGCCATTGGTGTAGAGTTCTTAAAGAAAGGGCAAAAGAACGTAGTTTTTGTACGACGTGAGGTGATATTATCCGCCGGCGCTTTGAACTCACCACAACTGCTGATGTTATCAGGCATCGGACCTGCCGATCATCTGCAAGAGCATGGCATAAATGTAATATCCGATTTACCTGTGGGTGATAACTTGCAAGATCATGTCGGCTTGGGTGGCCTAACCTTTGTGGTAGATGCGCCACTCACGGTCACACGCTCACGCTTTCAAACTATACCAGTCGCTATGGAGTACATTTTGCGGGAGCGCGGTCCCATGACATTCTCCGGTGTGGAAGGTGTTGCCTTTCTCAATTCAAAATACCAAGATCCGTCAGTTGACTGGCCAGACATACAATTTCATTTTCTACCCAGCTCCATAAATTCAGACGGTGGTGAACAAATACGTAAAATTTTAAATCTACGTGATGGTTTCTATAACACCGTCTACAAACCACTACACAGCTCTGAGACCTGGTCTATCTTGCCGTTGCTACTGCGTCCAAAGAGCACCGGCTGGGTGCGCCTCAATTCACGCAACCCGCTGCAGCAGCCCAAACTGATACCCAACTATTTTGCTCACCAGGAAGACATTGATGTGCTTGTCGAAGGGATTAAACTGGCCATAAATGTCTCGAATACACAAGCCTTTCAACGTTTCGGTTCACGACCACACAACATACCATTACCGGGCTGTCGCCACTACGAGTTCATGTCCGACGCCTACTGGGGCTGTGCCATTAAACAGTTCACTTTCACCATATACCATCCGGCGGGTACGTGTAAAATGGGTCCCAGCTGGGATGTCACCGCTGTCGTAGATCCACGCTTGCGAGTTTATGGCGTGTCCGGTATCCGTGTAGCGGACGCAAGCATCATGCCAACCATCATGAATGGCAATCCCAATGCACCGGTCATTATGATTGGTGAAAAGGCGTCTGACCTCATAAAGGAGGATTGGGGTGCGCGGCCGACACGGCAGTATGGCTAAGCCACTCAGCATGAATGTAGCCATGAGTGCTTTAATTAACCCTAACAAATTAACCCTTTCGTTGTCCCATTTTGTGTTTCTTTAATGCTTTTGCAAACTATGTGACTAGTCAATTTTTCTAACATTTTTGGTTCTACTTTCATATTCGTTCGCTTCGACAGAGAAATTATGATTTTTGTAATTTTTATTTTAATTTTGCTTATTTTATTTAGTTTTGCTTGTTTATAATCATTGATCTGCTCGTTGTAAATTCATCGCTGCCTACTTAGGTTCGTCCATATTTTTAAGGCTTACGCACGTAAGATATAAAAAAAAAACTTGTGTAATATAGCTGTATATTTATTTATTTAGTTTACAAATAAAATTAACATTGTAAGATATAAATACTTGAAAAAACATTATTTGGAGAATTTTAACTGAAGGTCTGGGTATAAGCAGGACAAGTGCGCGTTTTGTTTCACATGCGTGATTTTTTTTTTTTAATATGTATTTATTTGTAATGTATCAATTGACAATCAGCAAATTTTTTAAATACATTAATAGTAACAGGATTGATTGTTCTCCATTGAGACTAATCAATATATTCTTAAATTATTTTATTTGCTTGAACTTCTTAAAACTACATAAAATCTATCTGGAAGATCTAAAATGTGAGTTCGTTTTAAGCGTCTAACATCCATATTGTTGTCTAGTAAATTTATTGCCAGTAAGTTTTCATGACTAGACAATCTATCTAAATACTTTCGACAAGATTTGCTGATTTCGTCTTTAACAAAAGGTATATTCAAGTCTTTGTGGATTTCGAAGTTACTCACATACCAAGGAGCACTTACAATGCTTCTTAAAGTTTTCGATTGATATCTTTGGAGGATTTCAATGTTGGATATACTCGCCGTACCCCATAACTGTATTGCATACGTCCATACTGGCTTAAGTATTGACTTGTAAAGTCGTACTTTAATTTCAAGGCTAAGTTGTGATCGCTGACCTAAAAGCCAGTACATTTTTTTAGTTTTAAATTTGAGCTGCTTCGTTTTTTCTTTTATGTGAATCTTCCAAGTGAGTCGTCTGTCCAAATAAAGACCAAGGTATTTCACAGTTTCACTCTCAGGTATTATGGAGCCATTTAATATTACGGGGGGACATTTCTCAGTCCTTAACGTAAACGTTATTTGAACAGATTTCTGTGTATTTACTTCTATCTTCCAATTTCTTTCTAAGTGAAGCATCACTAGGATTAAAACTGGTGGCAATAAATGCCGTATCATCAGCATAAGTTGCTACCTCTAAGCCATTAGCGATCGGTAGGTCAGCTGTAAATATTGTATATAATACGGACGCTCCCTTGAGAAACTCAAGCGTCAATCGAATAAAGCTCAGAAAATGCATCTTTTTCCTGGACATAGAACGTACGATTGCTTAAAAATGATTTTATATGTAGGTAGTAAGGCGCTGGAAACCATTTCTTTATTTTATAAAGTAACCCTGGGTGCCATACTTTATCAAACGCTTGTTTAACATCTAAAAAGACCCCTGCGCAGTATTGCTTACATTCGAAAGCACTCGTGAAAATTTTAACAATTCGATGACATTGCTCAGGAGTTCCATGCCCCCTTCTAAACCCAAACTGGTTTTCAGGTAATATGTTTTGGTCCTCTAAAACAGGTAACATTCTCTTTAAAAATATCTTTTCAAATATCTTAGGGTAGGTCGCCAGTAAACTAATTGGACGGTATGAAGAAGGGCAGTGCTCCGGTTTATTGGGTTTTGGAATCATTATTATTTCATCGCATTTCCATTGACTTGGATAGTGGTCGAGTCTGAGCATAGCATTGTAGATGTAAGTAAATAGTCTGATACATTTTTGGGGCAGGAGTCTAACAGTGAGACCATCAATTTTATCAAAACTAGGCGATTTTTTAAGTTTAATTTTCTTCAGACCTTTTCTATGACCTTTTAAATTTTTTCCTTATCTCGATGTTGTAACATTTTGGCAAAAACGTAGTTTGACATAACTCGCGAACCACTTGTCCGATTTTGATGAAACAAATTTAGAAAAATTAAGAATTACAATTTTTTTTTTTTTGAATGCGATGCCACTAGTCCCGAACAACCACCATCGAAAAAGTCTAGGCAATATTTATTAAAATAATTAAAAATAAATAAATAAAATAATAATAAAAAATTATAAAAATGTTTACTTTATTTTTTTAGTAGTTTATGGCCAGAAGTCTGGAGTTATTGGGGAAAGTTTATTTATTTATTTTTATTTTATTTTTTTTTTGCCAAAATGTTACAACTAAGCGAAAAAACATCAAGATAAGGAAAAAATGTAAAAGGTCATAAAAAAACTGACACATACGAACGCCAAACCCTTTGAGGGTTTTACTATACTGACCTAGTACCATCACTCTGACTTGGAATTTCTCACCCCCCAGACAATAATCCCCAAAAATGTTCTACAGTGTTTAATACATACAATGATTTTTAGTCAGCCTCAACGTTTGAAAGATACGAGTACAAATTTGGCAGTTGTCGAACTGTAGTTTATGAGATATGGCATTTGGAGTTAAGCAACTTGTGCTGGTTTAAAAAAGGGATTAAAACAAATTTCATGTGTTAATACAACACTGCTTTTTAAGGGAAAAATACTGTTGAAATCAAAGTTTGGATTGATCAATAATATTTGGACGCTGCTGTAGGAAAATCCACCGCTGAGAAGTGCTTTGCTAAGTTCGAACGAGGCGGAATGAGCAACGAGAACGATGAAAGCAGTGGACGCACTAAAAAGGCCGTTGCCGACAAAAACATCAAAAAAGATCCAAAATATTTTCAGATGACCGTAAAGTAAAGTTGTTCGAGATAGCAGGCACTCTAAACATATCAACTGAACGTGTGCAACATATCAATCACGAAAATTTGGGTATGAGAAAGCTCTATGCAAAGTGGGTGCCGCGAGAGCTGACTTTTGAATAAAAACAACGACGGGTTCATGATTCGGAGAAATGTTTGGAGATGTTCAAGCATAATAATCCTGAATTTTTGCATCGACATGTGACAATAGATGAAACATGGCTCTATCATTTCACTACGATGTCTAACCAACAGTCATCCGAGTGGACTGCACACGACGAACCCGCTCCAAAGCGTGGAAAAATGCAACAGTCGGAGAGCAAGTTTATGCCGTTTGTATTTTGGGATGCGCATGGCTTATTTTTTATTCACTATCTTGAAACAGGAAGAACCATCAACACCCACTATTACATATGGTAATTGGAGCATTGGAAAGAAGAAATCTCGAGAAACGGCATTAATTGAAAATGAAAAAAATATTGTTTCAACAAGATAACGTACCGTGTCACGATATTGATTTGCGACGCCTTCAAAATTGGGCCTTTAAAAGCTTCCGAAATCTTAGTATTGTCCAGATCTGGTCCCCTGTGACTATTTCCTGTTCTCAGACCACAAAAGAATGCTCGCTGGGGAGAAATTTACTGAAATTGAAGAGGTAATCGCAGAAACTGAAGCTTATTTTGAAGCTTAAGACAAATGTATTATAAAAATATTTGCCCGCTATAATCGTTGTATTAGCCCCGACAATAACTATATAGAATAATAATTTCATCAAAAAAAATATCTATGTTAGCCTACGAACTTTTCAGCCTCCCCCGTTTAGAAATATTGAATTTGGAAATAATATACTCGTATTGTCTTTTTTACACGTAAGTATGGCTTACAATCGTAGGCTTTTTGACAGCTGTTACTTAATTTGCACTCAGTTTCACTTACTCCGCGAAAACGCTTGAATGTTCGGTGAATGGGCCCAAGACAACATGGCCACTAAACTCCGATTTTCACAAGAAAGTTTTGTTTAATGAAGAAGCTCATTTTTTGGCCGAATGAGAACTATTTAGAGCCATGATTAAGGACATTTTCGTGCCGGAATTGAAGGGTGTTGATGTGCAGCATCATGATCATGCAGCCAACGAAACTATTAATTTATAAAAATAAACTTTTAGTGAGCGCGTTAACTTGGGTCATGAGCCTGTGGCGTGCCTTGGATTTTGTGGGATTGGATGAAGTCGCTTGCCTGCGCAGATAACCCGAAACTGTTGACGTCTAGTAGGAGAATATGCGGCGCATTATTGCTGACAAAAATTCCTGCAAAAATTGGTCAAAAATTAGGCCTCTCGACTGTAATTTACCCGAGCAAGCCACGGTGGTCATTTGCTTGAAATCATCTTTAAAACATAATGGCAAACCTTTATCTTTATAATATAGCTAAGTTCTTGACTATAATAATTAATTTTATGTTTTTTATTTCTTCTCGAAAACTAAATATCTAATTCCCCTAATAATACATAATTTTAAAACATTTAATGTTAAAGTGTTAATCTGAAATTATTGTTTTTTTATTAAAAAATATATATGTACATATGTACAACAATACAATCGGTTGCACCGAAGTTAAAATACAATATCCTTCACAAATGCAAAATATTTCTTACAAGGACTTGATTCCAAACGTTCACTTTGTATGTCAGCTATATGCTATAGTTGTTCGATCTGAAAACTTTTTCCGTACATTGCAGCGATGCCTTGGATAATAATACATGTCTAATTTCGTGACAACAATTTTTCAAATAAAAAAGTTTTCCATACAAGGACTTGAGTTCGATTGGCCAGTTTGTATGGCAGCTCAAACTTAATACAGCCTGTTCAAGATATAAAAAATTAAATTCTTGGAATTACACTGACAACTTTATTAGCGTAAACAGAATATAAATATTCTCAACTAATAAGGGTAATGGAATTTCTGCAAATTTGAATATTGACTTCCTTTCAGAGCTACAGAAAAAATTATATAAAATACTATTTAATTTTTTTTTTTTAATTAAAAAAAAATATGACAAAAACATTGTTTTGATCTTTATAATAGCGGAACAATTTACGTTTTTATGCCTTCTTTTCAAATTAACTTCTTATATTAAAGGTTTCATGTGTATACATCAACTAACAATAACGCCTAAAAGTAGGCAATGACTAAAAGAAGCTGACAAAAGACAGTGCTGTAGTTAGAATATATGCACTTAGGAGTCTAATTTTGAATTTTTTAAAACTCCACAAGTTTTTTCTTGTTTTACCTATTTTTGCTAACTACTTCTAGCCTTACTTTGAAAACAAATATGTATTTACTACAATACTAATATCTTAATAGTACTAATGAATAAAAAAAATGAAAAAAATTCAAATTTGCATCTTTCATCAGGGTATTTTCTCAGGGAAGTGTAGTGAAAGTGTTGAATAACAAAGTTGTGTGACTTACTTACTTACAGCCATTGCTCTCATGCACACCTTCAGCAAAGCGACACCCAGCATTTTAGCGACGGTCGCAAACCACGACTGACTAAGTGCCGAACGTTGTCGTAAGCACGTAAATAATATGGAAATACCCTCTTACCCACCATACACCGTACCTTTGTGACATACAAATTTATAGCTTATTCAATTAGGAGAAGCTTTGGACATGCTTAAAGCTTCAGTGATGAGTGTTGATGAGTGCATTAGCCTAACAATGAGTGATGAGTGAATATGACATTTAATGTTTTCTTTTCAGCACATGTCATAAGTCCATAACGGTAATTAGCTAAGACGCTTTAGTATTCGCAGCGTGACGGCAGAGCGACTCATTCTCTACAATATTTGTATGTGGCGACGGCGTCAACAATTAGGTGTTGCTCACGTTACTCCCGCTTTTTCGAGCGTATTCACCTTGACGCGCCTATATGTGACAGTTGTACGCGCTGTCAAATTATGACATATTTACAATTTTTTTCGCTGGGTTGCATAACTTGGGAAGGGGCTGGAATTCACACATTTTGTTGTAGTTCGAATTTCAAGTGGCGCGTCGATTAAGGCACCAAAGATGGCGGTATTTCTTAAAAGTTGCGAAGTCTTACCTGTAAATACAAAGAAAAAAGAAATTTTATTTAAACAAGAAAACATTTATCTATAGAAATAAATATATTTACAACTAAATATAAGGGGTCTTAAATTTTACTTTATGCATTTAATTTTAATGTGCTCCTCCTCTACTTTACCAACTACCGCGTGTAATACACTTCCGCAAAATTTCGCTTGGCTCCCATTTTGCAGCCAGTCAACAATTTTATGTAAGTAGAAGTCAAGAGTCAAGCTATTTTCTGCCGCTTATGGGCTAAGTCCAGCGTACGCGCAAATCAGTCAAACATCTTTAGTACCTCACGTTGCAGCACTAATCGTGGCCGATTACTGTCCACAGACGAAGTAGTGCAACTGCGAAGACGTCATAGCAGTCGTTGAATGACCGTTAACCAACGGCGCGCGGACAGCTGATCGCAGGCATCTTTTGAAGCAGTTAAAAGCGTTGCCGGATAATTGGTTGCGCGCCAGTTAATGAATCACGAATCAATCAAGCATTGAATTTAATGATATTATTACCGGTTCAAATGCTGCACACACTCATTCACCCAGCAAGGGACCAAGCAGAAAATTTGCGTTAAATTGAAGTAGTGTCTACATGAATTTATCAATTTAAGGCCGGCAACAGTTGTAGGTGGGCGCATAGTTAGTGGTAATTTGTAAATTTATGGTAAAGGTCTGTGGTAGTAATGGTTGTAAGGAGAAGCGGAGAATGAGCCAGTAAAAGGAAATAGATGCATAAACAATAAACTCAAGGATAGGTGGTCAAATAAGTCGAGATGTAAAATATTTAATTTTTATTTTAAACTTGGTAGTAAAAATTTAACCCTTTTAGGAAAAAGTGATTCCCTTTGGTGCTGTTCGAAATACATATGTAATTCATCATCCCAAAACACTGGATCAATCGTATTCAGTACAAAGCCGTGAAAATTAAAAAAAAAAAAAAAAAAAAAAATTAAAAAAAAAAAAAAACACGTTAACTTCAGCTGCTCCGAAGCTAAGGTACTCACAGGTGTATTTTTTATAGCTTAAAAGGGCACAAATAAAGATCTTTATCTCGATTTTTTTTTTACATAGATTTTACTGAAAGCTTCCTGGAAAATTACTTGGCACTTTCAGCCAATTTTTAGTAAAAGCTTTGCATTGAAGCTTTTCATAAAATCGATTAAATTTTTTACCATGAAAGCTTTTTGAAAAATTGCACACCACAGATGTCAAAATACATTACATTTTATATTAAAAATTTCTCGAGATTTACTTTGTGCTTTCAACCATTTTTAGTGCAAGCTTTGCTTTGAAGCTTTTCATAAAATCGATTAATGCTTGAAAATTTAAGATTATTAAAACATAATGAAACTTTAGACCACTTTTTACGGAAAGTTTATATTGAAGCTTTCCATAAGATCTAGTACATAGGCTGCTATATATGTATGTATATGTATTTCTGGACTAGGCAACACTAAGTGTTGCCAGGTGCAATCTGACATTTCCACTGGAAAGTTTGACATTTTTTAGCATAACATCACTCAGAACGTTTTGTCATTTAATCGTGAATTGTTTTATTTATAGGGAATTAAAAAATTCATCTCGGCCAAAAAATGGAATTAACTCCTGAACATTTTCGTGCGATCATTTTTCACAACTTTCGACGTGGATTATCATGACAAGAGTGCTTTGTATGGCTATGAAGCACCATCCTATAGCACTGTGAAAAACTGTTACAACGAATTCAATCGTGGCCGACGCTCGCTCAAAGACGAATTCCGTGAAGGTCGTGCAAAAACAGCCGTTGTGCCAGAAAACATCGATGCCGTACGTGAACTGATAGTGCAAGACCGTCATGTAACATACCTTCAGATAGAGGCATGCCTATGCATTTCTCCCACCAGCATACATTCGATATTGCATGAACACCTGGCCGTAAAAAAGGTTTGTTCTCGTTGGATCCCGCACAATTTGACAATCGCTCAAAAAAAGGCTCGTGTGGATTAGTGTAAAGAAATGCTGAAAAAATACGATCGCGGTGCTTCAAAAGACGTTTATAAGATCATGTATCTATGCGTATGAGCCCGAAACAAAACAACAACAATCGACAAAACAATCGACCGTGTGGGTCTTCCTAGACGAGCCAAATCCAACGAAAAAAAAAAAAAAACATTTTCGTTGATAAATATGCTTATTTTCATTATTAGGCCAGAAATATATAGAGCAGCCCTCGTATACAGCTTTCAGAATACATACTAAGCTCGGGCCTGATCGAAGGATTTTTTTTTTTCAAAAGCTGTATTCACTGACTACCCCTAACCCCTTCAATTAAAATAAATGTTTTTGTAATCTGTAAAGCTTATAGTTATTAATTTCATTTTTATATTCACAATTTGCTTATGTAATTTTATACTATTTTTCAGATTCAAATTTTTTAATAATCTCTGGCAACGATACATGATATTGTTATGTTTACGATTTATTGTTACATCAATAACTGCCGGAGCACTAGCTGAGATTTAATGAAGAGACAGGAAAAAATAGTAAAGAGCGGTACATATATGTTAATAAGTACATACACACATATATTTATACATACATATGTACAAGTATCTACACAAGTGTGCGAATTTGACGTAATCGAAATGTTCAGGGAACTGTGTATTAAAGATGAAAAAGAAGACCACGGAACAGAAAGCACCAAAGTAAAGCGTTGTCAATATGTTGAGAATCAAAACAAAGGAAATCCACATACACATAAGTATATCATCATACGCCATTGTTGCTGCACAAGTCGCTTTACCTGTTGTCTGCACATCCCGCTGCCTGGGAATTTGGGTCATTAAAAGACAACATCTGTCGTCTACCAAATAACTGTGTACGAACACAGCATCGCCGTTAACTCCACAATGTAAGCGATACAACGACGTAATGACAACAACAGCAATAAACCCAACAACTATAACAATACGCAATGCAAACAATAATCATGCATATTGTCGCGCAATCAGTGAGCTGCTAAGCAAATGATTGCAACAACAGCAATACTCACGCACACATATACATATGTGTAGCATGGAAGATTTACGTACGTGCATTCACTCACATACCACATTGACAGCAGATAACCAAAAGCCAACGAAACCGAAATTATTCGTAATACCGGCCGATGGGGGGGTACGAAGCCATAGCGGCTGCCAACGAAAAGCTGCTGAATAACCAAGTGTCTATGCAGGTAAGTATGTAATGACATGACGAAAATAACGCGCCAATTCGTATAAGTATGCTCTGTGACCCAGATAGCCGATTGCGGGTGCTGACTTCAACGCATCCATAAGTATTGTCTCGGCGAAAAGCCGGTTCAATGCAGCACCACCATACATACGCATGGACTTGCGAAAATACATATTTATTTACATACATGCATACATATGTGTATGTATAACTCTAACTAACATTTGGTAAAATACGTGGGTTACCGAATAGATATTGGTTTCATTTTATATTTATAAAATTATTGAAAAATATCTAATAAATAAAAGAAGTATAGATCTTATTTTATTAGTGTAACACAGAAAAAAGTTTGTATGGCAGCTATATGCTATAGTGGACCGATCTGAACGGTTTCTACGGAAACTTTTGCATTGCTTTAGAAAATAATCCGTGGCAACTTTCGTGACGATTTTTCGTCAAATAAAAACATATTCCATATATAGACTGGGTTTTGAACTGATCTGATGTAAACAATTTGTTTGGAGATTGCATCGTTGCTTTGGACAATAATCCATGCCAAATTTCTTGCAGATATTTCGACAAATAATAAATAAGTTTCGCATACAAGAGCACGATTTTGACGATCACTTTGCATGAGATGCTATAGTGGTATTTCGGCGGTTCCGATAAATGCGCAGTTTCTTGGCAAGGAAATAACGTGTGTTAAATTTCAGATCGACATCTCACAAACTGAGGAATTAGTTCGCGTATATACAAACAGGCAGACAGGTCGACTTAGCTCGTCTTGCTGATCATTTATGGTATATATGTACATATGTATATACTATGTGGGGTCTCCGACGTTTCCTTTTGGGTGTTACAAACTTCGTGGCAAATTTATATATATATGTATGTATATACCTGTTTTGGGTATAAAAATAGCCGAAATCTACTTGTTAGTACATAAAAAATTTTATACACCCAACTCTTTTTTTACACGGTTTTCTTTTACACGGATTTGAAGTTACACGGTTGAGAAAATAATTTTTTTTGTAAAAAATTTGTAATCTACTACCGTTTCAAAATCATTGTCTTGTAATTATATTTGTTTTTACCACACTTATTCCATAACTCTTTCCTACGACGAATAATTATGTAGCAATGTAAATATTTTTTTCTTATTTATATTCTAACTTTTCAGTTCTTAGTACTGGATTAACAGATTTCTTTTGTTTTTTGCTTAATCTACCAATTTTTCACCTGTATGAGTTGTGTATTTTAAGTTTTTATGTTCAATAAAATGCCATATGAACATACAATTTGTATGCATATCTGGAATTTTATAATATTCAACTTTTTTACACGGTTTTTCGAAGTAAATTTAGTTCTTTATTTAATCTTACACGGTTTTCAGATTACATGGAACGTATCCCCCCTTTTTCTATAGGAAACGCCTCTTTTTTTACACGGTTTTTTTTACACGGATTTCTGAGGAACGTATCTACCGTGTACAAAAAGAGTTGGGTGTATTTCGAAGATAGGGCGTAAAAGATTGAGTGTAGCGTTTGCTGTATGGCAGGTAGCGCCGTCCTGCTGGAACCAAGTCCAAGTCTTCCTCTTCAATTTGCTTGAAGAAAAATTCCGTTAACATTGCGCGATATCGCTCACCATTGATGGTTACGGTTCCTTCTTCATTTTCGAAGAAACATGGGCCGATGATTCCACCAGACCAAAATCCGCACCATACAGTGATTCGTGCTGGGTGCATTGGCTTCTCGACGATTACGTGCGGGTTTTCTGTGCCCCAAATGCGACAATTCTGCTTGTTAACGTAACCATCGAGGTGGAAATGAGCCTCGTCCGAAAAGATGATTTTTCGGTAAAATTGACCATCCTCGGTCAAACGATCTTCTGCCCAATCTGCGAACTATAGAGTAGTGAATAGCGACACATTTCGTAAATTTTAGACTCCGAATGATATTTGACGTTTCCAATGTCGAAATATAGATAATTCAAATTTAAAACGTTAGATGGCCCACACGTTATTACAGAGACAGCAGTGGTTCACCTCAACATGGTACGAAGTATAACGCCATTAAGTCGATTACATGGCTCAAAAAGGCAACATTTTCTCACAAAAAAATAAGTACATGGGAGCTAGCTTCTTTACCAAATACGCTTCCCTTTAACAGGTAATACTGTTCCCGAAGCTTAAATATCCAACCCATCAAGCAAGTGAGACACAATGAAAAGACCTATTTTTGTTGCAATTAATGCCTTCAGTTGAAGTACCACATGGTCCAGTTACTCAAATATAAGATCAAACAACATATGTGAGATTCAATTGAATTTTAGATAAAATAATTTGTTAGTTATAATGTATTTGAAGTTTGAATCAAATATATTATTTCCAAGTAAAGAAATTCATAAAAGTATAAATTCAGTAATTTGTGTATAATCAGCAATAACCCTTGTACGATAAGTTGGCATGTTGTGTGGTATTTGGTACGGTTTAAAGTAATGTACTAGAGGGTGGAATGGTTATGATGATTTTTGCTCGTAAAAATAATAGTAACGAAGTCAAAATTTAAATTAAATTTTTAAAGGATGTCAAAATAGAATTTTATCGCTAAAAACAACAACAATTATTCCTTAAAAATACCATAAGAATTCGTAGAAGTATTACCCTTTCCATCATAATATAATAATTATTTATTATAATTATTTTAGTAGTCTAGTAGTTTGAGCATTTTTTATTGGTTTTCTATATTTTTTATTATTTTTGTTGTAAAATAGTTACATTTTTTCTTCAGCCGTACATATTCCCAATATTCTTCACTGGGTTATTATTAACAATCTTTCCCCTCTCTCTTATTAATTTCATTTGTTGGATTTTTTAGCTCTGGCTTACACACGAGTAATTGAGTGCAGTATGTCCGTCGTTAATCAATAAACCAAATTACACATTACATCAAGCAATTTGATTTGCGACAGTTGTGTGACTAAAGTAATGTTTGCTCAGCGCTTTTCGGCTGTAAATATATTTGATTTTTTATTTATGGCTTGTAATGTGGTGTTGAAAATAATGCAGAACTCGATTACCGAAATAGAAAAGCGTGCCAGTGGCGACAACTTGTAATCTTGACCAATAAATGGGTAAAATGTATGTTATGTTGGAAAATATGGTGCAAGTTGAAATTTAGTTTGCCTACAGGCCTAGAACGCTATTGGCAGTTAATGGTTAAAATAAATAACGGACGGTTACAATCTTGTTAAAAAAAAGAAAGTATGTAATAATTTGTATATAGGATTTTAGTGAATATATTCTTTTTTGGAAATGTTGCTGCGAAACATCTGGAAAATACTTTGTTTTTCAAATCATACAAAATAAAAAATAAATAAAAATTGAGAATTAAACGATGTTTTAACAGTTTTATTGACTTATCATATCTGTACAAATTTTAATTATTTTCGCTTAACTAATTATTTCCAAATAATTCAGAAGACAATGTATGTTCATTAGTCCTAAGCAACATATTAAAAAACAAAATTATAATAGACTTTTAAGTTTTTTTGTTCGTTTAATAAAGGCTTACGTTTGCATTTCAAAACGAATGGAGCAGAGTTTTCTAATATTTTGCGCTTTACCTATAATAACATTTATAAAGAAATAGAATACTCTTCAAACAAAACAACAAATTTACAAGTAAAAATATTCGCAGCTTTTGTTAATGAAAATTGGCAACATTGCTTCAAATTCAATTTAAATGATTGGCAGACCTAACTGAAATATTATAAGATGAGCTTAACGACGCAAATTCATCGTTATTCATAATATGTCGCAAGAGAACTGAGTGTGAACCGGTTTATATGTTATAGAATCGAAAGAGGTTAAAAGTGAAAATCTTGTTTAAAGCAATATTCACCTGCTTTTAAGCTAACTAGGCTATTACTAAGTTCAAATATTCGACTACGGATCTCTCAGCCGGCGGAGTGATTCACAATATGACAAGTTTAAGACAAAACAGCTATGAAACATCAAAAGCATTGTAACCGCTTTCAGCGGAGGAGACAATAAAATTAATAAAATAAACAGTAAATGTAACTTTAAAAAGGAAGGAAAGGGTAAGTTTCGGTGCAACCGAACGTTTTATACTATTGCAAACTTTGAGGAATCAAATCAAGGAAAATAAGGTATTTTATGGTGTAAAACGTTAACCTGAGGATCGAAATTTAAGCAATTTTATATACTAAAAAGTATACATACTATATATAACTCCTATACTGACAGACACATAAGGTTTGTTAGCAAAACGAAAAGTAGTATACGGAAGTTGGGGATACCACATAACATACTAAACATGTAACATACTAAAAAATTATTAATTTAGAGTAAAGTCGAAAATCCTGATATTAATTATATGGGGGGTAAGTCAAGTATTCGCTCAAATTAATCTATTTTAGCGAGATGTGCTTTTCGTGTCTAATTATAAGATCAAAATTTTCGCAAAGACTGTCATGTGAAGCACCCATCATTCGTCCATTGATCTTAGCAAAACTACCTATACCAAACTTTGAGAAACAGCCCCAAAACCTCAGAGGAGCTCCTACATGCTTCACTGATAATCGTATGCATTGTGGTTTTAAGCGATCAAAAGGTTTACACCACACTCGCTTACGTTTTTTTCGTACTCCTTAGCTCGAATTTGGATTCATTGGACCTAATTATTTCATCCCAAAATGTGGTTGGTATATTTAGATATTGTTTTGCAAGCTCCAGTCTAGTTTAGTTTTTCCTATTCGCAATGGATATCATAGGTAGTTTTTTGCGAAATAGTTTTTCAATTCAAGAATTCTTTCGTTCTTCCACTTGACTGTTTAATATACCGATTATTTATTGGATTACAGTAACCAACTTCATTTGTGTTGAGTAATTTTAAGTGCCGCCAATTCCAGGTTCAAGTAGGCTTACCTTATATAAAATTCCAATTTTCTACATACACACACTTCGCGTTCGTTCCTAACTATATTGAGCTATATACCATACTATACGTTATTTTCCCTTTTTTATGCTTTCTTACTCGTATGTTCCCTATCGTGGTAATTTTATCATTCGAAAACCGATCATAATACCAATCGCATTTCCTATATTATTCAAACTTCACTCCGCTTTTTTACTCTCTTTTTCATGAGCTTACTTATTTTGTTATGCTCGGGTTAAATAACGATAAAATACGACTTGCAAATTTCCGTTATGTCATTACTGCCATATTTTTTATGATTTATCGACATATTGAAAATATTTGTATTGCTTTGATGAATCAAATCTAATTAGAGTTGTTGGTTTTCGCAATAATTAGAGTTGATAACTGGAGTACCGTTACATCCGCATGTGTGTAGTTAGATATGTACATACTTATATACATATATGTATGCATAATTGGTAATATGTAAAGGTAATATGAAAATGTGTATTCTTATATGTAAAGCATTTTTCACGATCGATGGACCTTTTTGGTTTTTTTTATTCAAATTATGAAGCAGTTAAGCAAGTAACTTCACTTCTCCTGGGCGCCAGGCCACAAAGCACCGAGGGTAATGAAATAGTAGACGAGATTGCTAAGAATGGTGTACGGCTAACACCCGAAAACGTGATAAACATTGGGAAACCCATGTATTGTCGATAGAAGAGACTGTAGGAACATGATCGGAATACAAACCGGTCGCTGTCTGGTAACGACACATCCCGGCGTTAGAAACGTGGAATAACTCAAATTCTCTCGAAGTCTTAGTTTAGTTGATTTAGAAAACGTTTTCCAGATCAAATATATTTCTCAAAAAGTTTACAATAACTTCACCTACAATCGATGAAATGTCATTAAATTCGCTCTGGACAATCGATAAAAATCTACCAGTAGATGTCATCAGTGGGCACTAGATTCAAAAAGTCCTGTTTACTTTGGAACGCATCTTGTATTAGGTCGGCACTTAAGTTGAAGGCAAGGGTCTTTGTCTTATTAACAATTATTACATATACAAGCAAATTCGCACTAAGTCACACAAATCGCCACAAAGACTGGAAAGAAAGAGAAATCGACCTTGAAATGACCATTGAGGAAAATTAGAAGTAAATAAAATAATCAACCGCTTTTATTTGTTTATTGTCCCCTTGAAATTCGTAAACACATATGCATGTAAATTTGCAATATTTTCATAACATTGATCTTCGAATTCTTGCAGGCACTTGGACCCAGCGCTAATTGCATTTTCACGAACGTAAAACCATTATGTGTGGATACATTAGGAAAACGCTTACGAAATTCGATAACATATCGGCACCTGAAGCGCAGTTAGCCATAATCACTTTGGTTTTATTAACACAACCTTGACACATATTCACCATAACCAAAAACACAAGCATTAGAGCATATGTGTGTTGTTGTAGGTGCGAGCATTTGTTAAGCAGCAGTTAATGGCCGGCGACACGGTGGCCCGAAATGGGCGAAATGCCAAATGTTACTGACCAACAAACAACGAAAAGCGAAAAAGCAAACAGACAGCTAAAAAGTAAATAAACGATGAAAACATAATGAAATGAAATAAATAAAAAACACTGATTTACAAACAAACAAACCAAATCTAGTGGCTGACGAATGCCGGACAGGTTGCACATTGTTTGTGGGATTTGTAAAGTGCGCCGACGTGATGTCGAGTGTGTAAGATGCGTTCAAATTCAGTTTTAAATGTTTACCTGCATGCACAAACATGCACACACGTGTGTATGCGGGAATTAGAAGAGGCGACTCGTCATACAGTAACTGCAATGGCAACCCCAAGCTGTAAGCGGCGGTCTTTGGTAATATAATTGGATTTCGTAATAAAACTATTTTAAAAGTCAGGTGCGCGTGCGTATGCTCTTCTCTTTGCTTTTTGTTGAGCGCTGTGAATTACATTAGCGGCGGTTAGCAATAAAGAAGCGGCATAAAAAGGGTTACAGCAAACGTTGTTGTGGTCGCTTTAGGTGCTAAATGTCAAATGAGTGTAATTAAGCCAGCTTAAGGTGTGTATACTTAGGTGTAATGGACATTTTAACTATGCTTTAACTATACCATTCGCAAATTTACAATCAGATGATAAAAGTGTGTGAATAGGAGAACTCTGGTTTTACCATTACTTTCAATAAACTATTTACGTTTCAGAGATTTCAAACAAATCACGCAAATAATATAATTTATATATAGAGTTTAAGCGATATCGATAATATCTCATGGGGATTACTTTGAAGGGGACAAAATAGATATTCATGAATAAATAAATAATTTTTGAAAAAACACAAAATTCGCGATACTTTTTGAACACACCTCGTATGTTGCGATACCTTCCTGTTCATACGGATAGAATTCGAAAAATAGCGATTTTCGCTTGAAGTATGATATGCATAAATGTTCAACGGAGGGATGCCATAGAATTTTATTAAAAAGTACAAAAATCAAGCAAAAACAGTAACATCGTTTGTACCGAAGCTACCCAAAACAAATAAACAACTTCTACATATAAAAACTTGATTTTGATCAATATAAAACAAATTTATGGCTTCTAATTCTACGCTCCAAAATCTCCCAGACATGTTCAATAAAATTCATATTTGGACTTTGAGGTGGTGTATTTAATTGCCTTGGAGTATAATAAAGCAACAAGTCCTTAACAATTTGCGCCGCATGCATCGAATCGTTATCTTGTTGAAATATCCAACCTGAATCGTGCCCTAAATTATCCACCAAAGGCTTCAAACTATGTTCCAACAGAGACTTATTATAAGAATCCGTCCATTTCACCTTCAATAAAGTCCAACTTTCTAACTCCAGAGGCCGCAACAGCTCCCCAAACCATTACGCTGCCGCCACCGAGCTTCACAATTGATACTACGTTCTTCGGTTCAAGCGTAGCGTTAGTTTTCCTTTAAATTTTAGCCCTTTCATCATTACCAAAAAGGGTGAATTTAGAATCATCTGTAAATAAAACTTTTTTCCAAAAATCCATTTCCTTTTCTTTGTGTTTTTGGCGAACTTTATAACGAAGTTTCCGGTTTTTTCAGAAATAAAAGGTTTCTTCCGTGGTGTTCTACTGTGGAATCCGTTATCGTTTAGAGTTTTTTTTATTGCTCTTGGATGGATACTCGTTTTTGACGTACTTGCTATGCGTTCGGCTAAATTTGGAGCATTTACTTTTGGATTTTGCTCTACTTCGTTGAGAATCAGGCTGACGTCTCTACGAGATAGTTTTTTTGGGCGTCCACTGCGCGGTTTATTTTCGTTGGAACCATTATTTTTAAAGTTTTTTAGAATTGTCTGCACTGTTGCTCGACTCAAGTTTAAAATTTTCGAAATTTCACCATATGATTTTTTTTCTTTTCTTTCTTTTATCACCAAATTTCTTACATCAATTGATATTTCATTTCGCGGAGCCATTATAGCTATTGAAGTGTTTAAACCACAACTAAATTCAATAAATGTCAAACAATAAACATATTGAAATAAAAGAAAAAGGCTAACGGTACCTTACTGTCAATATAACAATGTACAAAGTATGAGATTCGAACTGTATGTAGACTTTTGTCAAAGCAATTTTTGAGTTTTTCTTCCATAAATTTGTTGTTTTATGTTAAATAATGGATTTTTTTAGTTAATTGCTAATATCAATGAAAATAGAGGGTGTATGTAGACTTCAACTTAGTTACGCTGATCATTTATGTACATACAGGGTAGGCCATATAAAATTTTAAATTTAAAAATTCAATAAAAAAAACGGCCTGATATTTTCTAACATTTATTAAAAAGGTTGTTTTATGAAATTTATTTGTGGAAAACAATTTCGGACAAATGACCACCACGGCTGAGTTTACAGTAGCTTATCCGATCCACGCAATTTTGGAGTACTTTCTCGATGGTTTCAGGCCTTATGGCAGCTACAGCAGCTTGAATCTCATACTTTAGATCTTAAATTGTTTCTGGAAGGTTGGCTTAACATTTATCTTTAACAGCTCCCTACAGGAAATAGTCCAACGGAGTTAAATCGCAGCTTCTGGGAGGCCAATTCACATCACCTCTTTTGCTGATTATGGGATTTCTGAAGATAGGGCATAAAAGATTGAGCGTAGCGCCGTCCTGCTGGAACCAAATATTGTCCAAGTCTTCCTCTTCAATTTGCATGAAGAAAAATTCGGTTAATGGTTACGGTTCCTTCTTCATTTTCGAAGAAAAATGGGCCGATGTTTCCACCAGACCAAAATCCGCACCATACAGTGATTCCTGCTGGGTGCATTGGCTTCTCGACGATTACGTGCGGGTTTTCTGTGCCCCAAATGCGACAATTCTGCTTGTTAACGTAACCATCGAGGTGGAAATGAGCCTCGTCCGAAAAGATGATTTTTCGGTAAAATTGATCATCCTCATGACTCACCACTTTGGAAAAAAGTTTTCAATATTTCCCAGTTTTCTTCTAGTGAATAGTGACCCATTTCGTAAATTTTAGACTTTTTACTGAATATCTGTCACTTTCCGAGTGGTATTAGGTATAGTTCCAAAACGGCTATTATAAAAGCGCACATCCCAAAAGGCTTGGTGGATCATATCCTGTTTTAAACATCAGGCGCCAGAAAACTGTCGGCACATGGGTGCCCCGTCGGTTCATTCCGTACTGTACGAGGGCTAAAGGGACTCCATGTTGAAAAATTAATCGTTGTTTTTATTTTTTATATTTGCTTTTCTTTTGAAAGTTAAATAGTTATCGAATCGTCTTTTTATTTTTCTTTCTATTGGGCTCAATCATTTAAGTGCTTCATCAGCGTAACTTAATCAGCTACAAAAAAAAAAAAAAAAAAGAAATAATAACAAAAATTGCACGTGCTTTTTAAGCTGTCATTTCTTTTAAATTGTGTGCGACAAGTGGTGAAGATGAAAACGGTTGAAATGTCATTTCGTTTAATTATTGAAAGAAATGAACGAAGTAAAAATCATTAACGCAGCAATTTTCGGCGCACTTCGAATAGCAGGGGCGGAGCTAGGTTTTAAATGACCGTCCGAGATGCGCAATCATTAAATATATGAATATAAATTAACATAAAAAACTAACGCCATTAACTAAAGTAACTTATGTGAAAGTATAATTTATATTATAAAAATATATTAAAGAAAAAAGGAAACACATTAACTTGGGCTGCAGCGAAGTTATAAGGCCCTTCACCACTAAAAAAAATTTCATTGAAGAATTTTGATCTTTTTATATGACAGCTATGCGCAGTAGTTATTCGATCTGAACAATTTCGAAAATTGTAGCCTTGCTTTTGGCAATAATACCTGCCTAATTTAATCAATAAAATAAAAAGTTATATACTATAGTAATCCGATATCGACGGTGAAGAGAAAAGGTGATGTGCAAAATTTCAGATCGATTTCTCAAACACTGGACATACCCATATATGTATGTATGCGCACATACAGACCGGCATTGCTGAATCAAGCTCCCTATACAACTACTTATTAGTAAAAATAGCAAGACTTCGTTCATAATTTTAAAATTCTTAATTTATTTTTCAAAATCTATGTCGTCTCCATCAAAGTAATCCCCTTGGCCCCAATACACTTGTGTCAACGCTTTTTCCAATCCTCGAAACAGTTGTTAAAGTCAAAGTAAATAAGTCAATAAGAACAGAATTCAATGCGCGTAGCTACTCACGTTAGGGTTTTCTATTGCCTCAAAATAGTTTCACAGCGGACGTTTGTTTTTCCAAAAAAATGTTTGATTTTGGAACCAATCGTGCTTTCACTTTTTTTAAGTCCAAATGATCTTTCAGAATGGTTTTAACTGATCCTCCCGACATTCTAACGATGCTAGTAAAATCTTTGACTGTTAATTGTTGATTCTCAAGCACCAATTTCTTTATCTTATTGACGTGTTGATCATCGGTTGATGTCGATGGCCGTCCTGGACGTGGTTCGTCGTCAACGCGTTCTCGACCTTCTCAGAATAATTTGTAGCAATCAAAAACATTTGTTCCCGACAAACAACAAACTTGTCCAACACTCTGAACGTTTCAGTTGCATAAATTTGATTTCGCACACAAAATTTAATGGAACTTCTTTGTTGAATAATTTCACTTATCGTAAAAATCACCGAATACACTTTATGGGAAACTTAATGCTCCCAACTAACCCCTCCACCTACCTCGTTTTATTGTTCACACAGAGCTAACTCATAAGCATATAATTTAATGAAATAAAAGCACGGTTATACACATATTATAATTAATAACGTCTGCCTTTTCAATGGAGTAACTCGAGATAGCTCTGCTGGGTCTTCTTTGCCACCGAATAAAGCAAGTCTACATTTGCGATTTTTGCCTTAATTTTGCATGCTTCGTAAGCATGTGTATTTTATACAAGTATGTGTGTGACTTTTACTTTCAATTTCCATTTACATTTTAATGTTATGACTGTTGCACTTTATTGCCGGCTTTATACTGTAGACAGCACAGGTACGCAACCCCGCTGTGAGCACAGACTTCTTTGTTTGTTTTACCAACTTTGGTTGATTTTTCTTCTTTGGTTTTCTTACGATCTTCTCTTCACTTTGTTTATGTACTTAATACAAGGCATATTGGTTGTTGTTGCCTACTGTTATGCCAACGAAATTACATTGTTTGCATTGTCGTAAAGCCAGGAATAAAAACATATGAAGAATATGCATTTCTGGTACACGAGATAAATAGATTTTGGAAAACACCGAAATTGGGAAAAAATTTCTACCAAAGTTCTTATGCGGGGTTTGGGTGTCATTCTTGGATAAAAGGAAAATCATCCTTTAATATAACTGTTATGCTTTGCAGTTTTGGGTCTGATGAAATTCCGGGTTCGTTCCGGTTACGTAGACCCGTCTGTCATGGGAACGGGATTCTTTGTGTACTGATAGGTATACATATCGCTCATTTGCTGCAACGTCGTCATAACTCAAAAAAATCGATTCGCCAGAAAACGCGTTTAAAGTTTTCAACTTACTACAACCTTACACGGTGACTCCAACCTTACACCTCTTCTCAAGCGGAGCATATAAGAGGTATTCATATGAATTTTTCACTCAATATGAAGTATGATATAACGAACAATTCTGCAGCATTAACTCAAAAATCACGTTTTTTGAGTTATGACGACGTTGCAGCAAATGAGCGATATATATTTACCTCTAAGATAATTATAGAGTTCTCGACCGCACACTTTATAGTCTCAAAAATACCTGTTTTGAAGATGATCGCAGTCAGTAGAGTTTATTAACCGATATTTTTGCGTCCAAAATACTGGTTTCTAATTATTAAGTATGATCTCCCGACTAGGTACGACTGATTCCTAGCCAAACCAACAACCATTTGCTGTGCCCAAATAAGGTGACATTGTATTTATATTGAAAATTCTTTATTTATTCTTCCAAATCAATTTCATCCCTTTCAAAGTAATCCCCTCCTGATGCAATGCACTTATGCCAACGGATTTTTCAATCTTCGAAACACTGGTTGTCGTCACTTTCCGGGAAGGCCTTCAGTTCCGTCTTCGCTGCGGCTTGAATCTCCTCTATCGTATAAAAACGGTGTCCCCGGAGCGGTCTTTTGAGCTTGGTGAACAGCCAGAAGTCGCCAGATCAGGTGAATACGGTGGTTGCGGAACGATATGGGTTGAGTTTTTGGCGAAATGATCACGAATTACGAGGGCAGTATGGGATGGTGCATTATCGTGGTGTAAAAACCAAGAATTGTCTTTCCACAATTCCGGCCTTTTTAGGCGGATAGCGTTACGCAAACGACGCATAACGCTCAAATAATATTCCTTGTTGACTGTTTGACCGGTTGGAAGGAATTCATAATGCACAACACCACGATAATCGAAGAAAAGAGTCAATGACCTTGAATACCGAAGGCTTTCTGCACCATCCTCAACGTATCCGCAGCAAAAAATTGATTTCGTAAACAAAATTTAATGCAAATTCTTTGCTCAACAAATTTCGACATCGCAAAAAACGAAAAACTCACTTTTAGCAGCTCACAAAATGACACGTATCTCAAACACTAAGGAATAGTTTGACATGAAATTTGACATAAACGTGACTGACAGTACTAGCAACCTAAAACAAAAAAAAAAAATTCTCAAAATCCTTCGACGCGCGCAGTTTAAATTCAAATTTCACCTGCATGCCTTTTTGGGCACAGTACATAGTATAACTAAATATTATACAAGGAGTTTAAAACGGGTCGAGAACGGGTTAAAAACGAAGCGTTCTATGGACGACTATCAACCTCTAGGGATGATGACCACGTTCAAAAAATCAAGGATTTAAAGATTGAAAACCTTCGTTTGAAAATTAGAGACCTCGCTGATAGTATTGGTATATCACTGGGCTCAGTCCAAACCATTTTGAAGAATATTTTGTGTTTCAAATGCGTCAAGTCTCGATTGGTGCCAAAATACTTGAATTTACGCATATATAACTCAAAAACTACCAGCCAATCCAGCGAATATCCTGTAATAGACGAAACATGACCGAAAAGATCACGGAACAGTCGATCAAAAATCAAGGTTGTGTTGACAATTTTCTTTGATTACCGTGGTGTACTGTACTATGTATTACCTCTGCAGGACCAAACTGTTAACATTTTGTATTAAGGGTCCTTTGCATCATGTTATTCAACTGGAATGGCTTGAATTATGGACATGTTCCTTCATCACGATAATGCACCATGCTTGAGGGGGCAAAACCCGATTCGAAGAAGCTCTTGAAGGCTTTTACCGGAAAAAAATATTCCGACTGTCTCGACGATTTGCAAGAATAAAAAAATTCATTCCTATATGGTTTCAAATTATGTACTTATGTAATTTTATATGCACTAAAATTTAAAGTCAATAAACGCTCATTTACTCTTAGATAGCTCAACAAGAAACAACAATCTCTTGCACTCGTTGAGTAATTTGCCGCCAGTAATGTCAGCACTTGATGCGTTTGCACCTAACTACTTGAACATATTCACGTACGCATTTATAAGCCATAAAACCGTGCTACTCACTTATGTACGTGAAAAGTAATCGAAGTTGCGAAAAGCCACACGCTCGTAAATTAATGCGCATACAAAGCGAACATTGTTTGAGACCAAAGTGGGTCACATTGGATAGGTTTCGTTCGATGAGTTTGCGTTTGCAAGACTACCTGGGAGATTCGCTAATTTTGAGAATATATATGTATGTAGTTACGAGTATATACCATATTGACGTACGTTATGTATTTCTATGTTATTTTCTATGAAATTAAGCTGCGTTATAGTTTGGGAAGTGCCTCGGCTACGATGACGCTTTATTATTTGCGATGTCAAAAATTTTAAAAATAATCAAAAAAGGGCAAAATGGATTGCTTGTGTTTATGCGACGGTCTTATTTCCTTTAAAATATCTCAAAAATGCCGAAGTAGTTACTTTAATAAAAGAAACATTGCGGTTGATCGTAGTCACTCGCGGTTATGGCGACCTGGCTACGTTAGCACAGCTAACGCTGCATAAACATAACCGACATAGCGAGACAAAACACTATATACTTAGTTATGCTGTTTATTCGTAGCCGACAGCTACAATCTGTGACGTAATCAAAGGTCGGTCGTTGCAGTTGCGCGGGTTTCTCATGCCGAGAAAAGTAAAAAACTTCAACAATTTTTCTTTGGAAAAGCGACGACGCGCAGCTGCAGCTGCTATTTGTGGGTAATTTAATGTGGCCGACGTTCGTATTTTAAAATTATTACAAGAGCTAATTTTGCTAATTACATATTAACGCTACGTAAAAATATCTGTCAGTTGACTATGCGAGTTGCCTGCTGGACTTGCCGTTTTATTGTGCACAAAGAAACTCTCCGAGTTATGAATGGAGACTTTACTCTCTAATTAGTGTCATTGCTTCTTTGTTATGAGTAGAATGCCAGTAAAAGTGCTCAGCGTGAGATTATTTATAATTTTGAAGTAGCAAAAGATTTATAATGTTGTTCATATGTACATATGTATTTTGGTTCTCAATTGAGCTCAAATTTTAATCAGCTGTTCACTCGAGGATACTACGTTAATTTTTATAGGATTGGCAACTCTACTTAACTTTGTTCTAGGACCTGTCAAAATATTGTAACTATATTTTATCAGCAGTGTTGTTGTTTTCTCCACATAAGCAAACAAGATAAACACTCGCCTGGTCGGTAAATCTTGGGGCTGAAAGCCAAGGCTTATCAGGCGGACAAGGAGAAATCAATCAAACAGCATAAAACAATGCTTCACATTGTCAGCAGCAGAAGGTTATGGCAGTGGGAATGTAATTTAGGCCCAACAAATGAAGACCTTAAGCGATGAAACACCACTGGCTCTTCTTCTGAGTGGTAAAATACCAAACTTCACAGGAAGATCACACACAAAGAAGTTTAGAGTTACGCTGAGCGGTAAGACTGAATAGAGCATCTCCAAGTTTGACCTACCACTAAGAGATAGAACTAAGAAGAAACTGAAAACTGAAAGCTCGAAAACGTCTGAAAACATTTGTGAAGGTGTCACAGAACCGCTTACCACACTTAAGAGACGTTTTCCTATCATTTTCCAAGCAGAAGTACAATATTTGCTGTAGAAATAAGTCTCCAAAGCAACTGTGCCAATGAAAGTATATCCATACCCAGCGATACTGGGACTTAAAGCGATCTCAGGACAATTCGCAACTAAATGCAACTCGTTTGGATACCAGATCACAAGAGGTCACCAGGTAAGAAGAGGGTAGAGAGACAAATTTCGGATATTTGTGGCATTTTAGACTGGACACTGTAGACTCAAGAAGTATCTATTTACCATAGGTATAGCTCCTCTCGCAAATTTTAGCATATCTCATATCGAAATTGCTTGAAATGATTAGCTAAAGTAAGCTCTTCGGTTGTATCATCAACAACGATATATGTACGAGGGCTGCTATATATATTTCTGGCCTAATAATGAAAATAGGCATATTTATCAACGAAAATGTTTTTTTTTTCGTTGGATTTGGCTCGTCTTGGAAGACCCACACGGTCGATTGCTGTTTTGTTTCGGGCTCATATGCATAGATCCATGATTCGTCACCTGTGACAACCTTATAAACGTCTTTTGAAGCATCGCGATCGTATTTTTTCAGCATTTCTTTACACCAATCCACACGAGCCTTTTTTTGAGCGATTGTCAAATTGTGCGGGATCCAACGAGAACAAACCTTTTTTACGGCCAGGTGTTCATGCAATATCGAATGTATGCTGGTGGGAGAAATGCATAGGTATGCCTCTATCTGAAGGTATGTTACATGACGGTCTTGCATTATCAGTTCACGTACGGCATCGATGTTTTCTGGCACAACGGCTGTTTTTGGACGACCTTTACGGAATTCGTCTTTGAGCGAGCGTCGGCCACGATTGAATTCGTGTACCAGTTTTTCACAGTGCTATAGGATGGTAGCCATACAAAGATTTTAGTTCATCGATGCACTCTTGTCGTGATAATCCGAAATCGAAAGTTGTGAAAAATGATCGCACGAAAATGTTCACGAGTTAATTCCATTTTTTGGCCGAGATGAATTTTTTAATTCCCCGTAAATAAAACAATTCACGATTAAATGACAAAACATTCTGAGTGATGTTATGCTAAAAATTTCAAACTTTCCAATGGAGATGTCAGATTGCACCTGGCAACACTTAGTGTTGCCTAGGCCTGAAATGTATATAGCAACCTACGTAGATACCTCATGATATGTGAAAAATATTCAATTGTAGAATAAAAATTTCTATGAAAAAAAAATTCAAAAAAACAAGCCGGATTACCCTACTGACCCCTTAAATACAGAAAAATCTATTTTTAATTGTTATTTGATCCATTCACAATAGTAAAACTGATCTAAAATATGTAAAAGAAAACTCGACTACATTGAAGACAGCGGCTATACTACTTTAATGATGTACATATCTGCATACTCTCTTGCACAAATTCAACTCCATAACTCTGCTATTGCTTTTACATGTAATTAATTGACTAAAAAGCAGAAGCGAGTAGAGAAATGGCGAATCGAAGACAGTTATTATTTCGTAAAATATTCAAAGAATGCTCAAACATATACAAATGAAAACAATAATTACCCAAGTACATCAGGAATGTATGTAAATAAAGCAAAGCAAAAAAAATAATAATTTACTAAGACGAAATGAATTTAGTCCGGAATGTAGTGAAACGAGTTGCTCAATAGGATCGCACAAAGCAACTTACAGTGTACATATGTAAGTATGCAATATGAATATGTGTGTATAGAGCGAACGATATGATCGCGATTTTCGTGTCGTCAATGATCACCTGAAAAAAATGAAGCAATATTTCAAAAAACAACAACAACACAGCGACTGAGGCAGCGTGCATGAAACGCAAAGCAAAAATGCCGTCGCCAAATTCCACGCAACTCCGCCAGCAAATAGTATATTGCAGACTTTGAACGCAAATCACTATTTTTCCAATTTTTCTCCACACTTTCGGCTTTTTCCCTCAGCAGTGTGCCATGCGAAGCGAAGCCGAAGCAGCAGAAGTGTTTTGTAAACTATCTATGCCAAAAGCCAAACAAGCAGTATACCACTACACACATATTGCAAACATACACACATGCACATAAGCACATATTCACTTTTATGCATGCAATGCTTCAAACAAGTTGGCAACGCGCAATTTCGGCGGGAGCCGCCATCGAACAAACACCGCTCTTGCTTAGCGGCATGCATTTGCTGCTGTCTGCCATTGCACACCTTTTGTTTAGGCGCAGGTTCGCTGGTGCGCATGCGCGATCAGCTGTTTGTTGTCGACGCGCGGCTTTAGCTGTCTAAGTCTAAGTTGGAACGTTAAAGCTGCGCGCTGCAGACAGTTCGTAACGAACAGGCGCGCGTTGATGGTCTGAACGCGGACGACGCTACGCAAGCGAAAACGGATTTAGCGGTGAACATCAGCCAATTTGTGTATCAGTTGCTGTAAGTGCTAAGGATTTGTGGGCGAATTATAGTTGTGATGTTTAACTATTTACATTTGTGTATGTGATGCAGTGTTCGACTAATTTATAATCTAATTTTGAAGAGTGTACTTAATAGAAATTTGTGCCCTAAAAAAAAGCTGTGGTTAATACTTTTTTGTTTTTGGATGTGAAGTGAATGTATATGACCCTTTACTAAGGCATTAACCCTTTAAAAATTAGTTATTAAAATTTTTAGCTTAAATTCTTAAATATATAATATAAAAATTTAAAATATAAAAGTAAAAAGTCAAATTTATTATAAAATATACATAAAAAATGTATTATATTTTATGATAATATACAGTAATTAATATACACGAAATAATAAAAAAATTATATAAAAATAAATAATTTACGAATATATTAATATAATATTTAGTTCTAAAAAAAAGCACAATAAGTAAAAAGTTAAATTAAATGTATTTTGTTTTTATCACATTAAATTGTAATATTTTTTTTATAATATTTTTAAATAATAATATTAATAAATAAAGGAGTATTATTAAAAAAAAAAACTAATTAACATTGAAATAACAGCAAACTAAAAATTACAACGAACAAAATACAACAACTAAAAAACAAAAAAAAACACGAAAGTTTAAATTTATGTGGGACGTGAACGAATATAAGGCATATAAAACATATTAAAAACCTTAATAATAAATGTTATAATTAATAAATAACACGTTAAAATTAAGTAAATTAAAAAAAAATAAATATGATATAAAAAAAATTAAAAAAAAACATCTAATGTTCGTACAAACTTGAATAAAAAATTAAATTTAAAAAATTTCAATACGATACCTATTATTATTTATAAAAAAAAATGTTAATAAAAGTAAAACCTAAGTGAACCAACTAAATATACATTATTTATTAATTAAACAAAAAAATAAAAAATTAAAAAAAAATTAAAAAATTAAAAAAAATATTAAAAAATTAAAATTATTAAATTAAATTAAAAATTAAAATGTAAAACATATTAAAAACCTTAAAAATAAATCTTATAATTAATAAATAACACGCTAAAATTAAGTAAATTAAAAAAATAAATATATAAGATATAAACAAAAAAAAAGAAAAAAATATATCTAATGTTCACACAAACTTAAATAAAAAAAATTAATTTAAAAAAACTTCAATAACACATTATTATTTATAAAAAAAATTAATAAAAGTAAAACCTAAGTGAACCAACTAAATATACATTATTTATTATTTAAACAAAAAGAAATAAAAAATTAAAAAAAATTATTAAAAAATTAAAATTATTAAATTAAATTAAAAATTAAAATGTAAAACATATTAAAAACCTTAAAAATAAATCTTATAATTAATAAAAAACACGTTAAAATTAAATAAAATAAAAAAATAAATATATAAATAAATATAATATATAAATATGTAAAAAAATTAGTTAACAAAAAATTCAATACCACATTATTTTTTATAAAAAAAAAATTAATAAAAGTAAAACCTAAGTGAACCAACTAAATATACATTATTTATTAAATAAACAAAAAAAAATTATTAAAATTAACTTAATTATAATATAAAAAATAAAAAACAATTATATTAAAAAATAAACTATGTATTAAATAATTATGAAATTAAAACCATCAACCATTAAAAATTAATTTAATAAGATATTATAAAAGCATTATGATTTTAACAACTAACAGCAAAAAAATCAATGAAAAATAAAAAAAAAAAACAAATAAGATAAATAAAAAAAATAAAAAATAT
Organism: Bactrocera dorsalis; assembly: GCF_023373825.1. Lineage (NCBI taxonomy): Eukaryota > Metazoa > Arthropoda > Insecta > Diptera > Tephritidae > Bactrocera > Bactrocera dorsalis. The sequence continues at coordinate 15,131,012 of NC_064306.1, read as the reverse complement.
GAATTATTCATTAAAATTATGGTGATTCGACTTACGAAGATTGTACCACTATCTTGGTCAATAATTTATGTCAAATTTTGTGCATATGTCTCATCAAATAAAAGAGTTTTCCAAATGAGGCCATGATTCGGATCTTTCAATTCGTATGACAGCTATAAGCCACATTGACCCGATCTAAACAATTTCTTCGGAGATTTTACCACAGCCTTAGAGAATAACCCATGCCAAATTTCGTGAAGATATCTGGTCAAATTAATAAGTTTCTATACAAATAGTTGATTCCGATTGTTCGGTTTGTAAGACGATTATATAACGGGTGATTTTTTTGAGGTTAGGATTTTCATGCATTAGTATTTGACAGATCACGTGGGATTGGTCAAAATGGTGTCAATGACAAATTTCGTAAAAATATCTCCTCAAATGACAAAGTCTTTCATACAAGCAGCTGATTCCGATCAATCAGAGTGTATGGCAACTATATGCTAAAATGATCCGAAATGAATAATTTCTACAGAGATTGCACCATTGCTCTAGACAATAATCCATGCCAAGTTTTCCATACAAGCATTTTAATTCGATCGTTAAGTTATTATGGCGACTATATGCTATAGAAGTTCCGACATATATATGAGCAGTTTCTTGCTGAGAAAAAGGCGTGTGGAAAAATTCAGGCTGATAACTCAAAAAAAAAAAAAAATAAAAGCTTTCATAGCGCGATAGCGAATGACGATAATATGCTCTCTCTAAATTGGAGTTAGATATCTTCAAACTCTTCGTTTGAAAATGGAAACCGTTTTGAAAAACACCATTCTGAGTAAAGCGCGTTCAAAGATTGAAGTCGTTATGTTCCCCACTCTGTTCCCTTTCTACACATCGAAATAATTCGAATTTCGATTTCAAATTTTGAGAGAATGTTTATTAGCGTATACTATACTCCAATAATGCAAGAAAAAAAATTCGAAATTTCACACTGTGAAATTTCACACTGAGACGATTCTAATATACCCCATACACCCCAGGATGAGGATAATAATATTAATTATATAATGATAGTAAAATTATAAACAATAAATATATAATAAATAATTATAGCAAAATTTCTTTTACAGCTATTATATAGCGCTATAAATGTAAAAGGTTTAGCAAAGCAATATTTTTCAAAAAAAAAGTGCTTAAGAATCCTTCAATTTTATTTATTTTTTGCTATTTTTTCTTTAATATTTCGACATGATTCAGTGCTTAAAGCAACAAAATATTGCAAAAGTGAAATTCCACAGCTTTTAACAAAAAATACAGTGCAAATATTAAAAACTTAAAATAAGTCAAAAACAACAACAACATAAGCAAATTCTGCAAAAATACATACATATATAAGTGTGACCTACATAAACCAATACAACAATTCTCGCTCAACGGCCATCTTCGGTGTTGAACTCGTTTGTACAACAAAAAAAAAACACACACACGCGCTTGACAGGACGAGTTTTGCTGTGCGACTTACTTGCATTTGTCTCTTTCTGCTTGTAAAACTTGGCAAGTACACTGTGTGGCGATAATAACGAAAAGAAAATAAACAATAAATGTGTTAAACGAAACAAACAACAAAGAAGTAGCGGCGACAACTGTAGCAACATCAACAAAAACAACTGCGAACGCGATCGGTAAGTCACCAGCGCTAATTTAGGCTTAATATAAACGCAAACTAAGTCATCTATGGTAATATTTATGTGTTTGTGTACGTGTGCCGTTGCATTGTAAAATTAGGCTTGTGTTTTGAAAAAAAAAAAAAAATTAAAAAGAATATATTAAAAACAAAAAATGTTGGTAAACTCCCATGAATGTGCAATTTTGTAATTTTTCCCATAGACACGCGAAATTTCGCATGCCTAGGTGTTGCTGCAAGCGGCATTTTTGGTTGCTGTAGTTAATTTTAGTTTTGCCTTTTCGACATGCCTGCGTTAGCCCACAGCAATGGCAATATTTGGGTGCAACATTAACTTGCCACAAGACAAATAATACAACAAATTTGCAGATTTTGTAATGGTAGTGCAAATTTTAAGATTTTTTTTGTTGACAAATCGATTAGTACTATTATTATTTCCTTTGCATTTGAATCTTTTAACATTTTTGCATCATTTTCCGCGCTTTTGTTGCGGCTAGCGCAACTATTGAGCGCATAAAACGTAAATATGGGAGGACGAAATATCAAAGCTAAGCCTAGATCTTGCTTTTGTAATTTTTCTGCTTTAATAAAAAACTATTTTGCAATCAATTTCACACACATGCAACCACAAATATGCATATTTACATATGTATGTGTGTATATACTCAGTTAAGTTATAACAATACATTCCTGCATTGCATCGGGCTTAACCGACACACTTGCCTCGACCAACACAGCTGCAGCGATCTATCGATCGGCATAATAGCCATATTTGTCATGTAATATCGCTTTATTTGCGCCAATTTGCATAGATTGTTCAAATTGCACGCCATCGAATGAATGGCGCCAAAAGCAAGCGGCGAAAAACTTAATCACCCAACAGTCGTAAAGTGAAAATGAAAGGAAATTATGTATTTGTAATTTCAGCGAAGGCAAACAAACGTAACTAATAATGTGCTTTTCCAAAACCCCCCAAAAAAATGGAACAATAATAAGAGAAACAAAAATTAAACTCAAAGTTGGAATTTTTTTTCGATTTTTTTTTACTTTTTTCCACCAAAAATAAAAATAAATATATTAAAATTTTTTTTGTAATTTTCTTTTACATTTTCTTGCTACTTGCTTTTCTTTCTATTGTGTACATAGAAAATGAGCAATTTGAATAGTTTTATTTGATTGCAAAGTAGTGCAAGTTAGAAAACACCACTGTGCAAAAAATAGAGCAGTGCAAATAATCCTAAAAAATTTTACCTCGTTTCTTTGCAAAAAAAATACATAATAAACATATTCTAAAATGGGTAAAATATCATTTAACATGGCTAAAAGAGGAAACATGTAAACTTAGGCTGCACTGAAGCTATAATATCTTTCACAGCTGCATTTTTATAGCACAAAAGTGTATAAAAAGATATTTTTCATAGTTTTGATCGATCAGTTTATATGGCAACTATATGCTATAGAGGGCAGATCTGAACAATTTCTTCGCAGATTTAAGCGTTGTCTTAGAAAATAATTCATGTCGAATTTCGTGACGATACCTTGTCAAATAAAAAAGTTTACCATTCAAGAACTTGATTTTGATAGTGCGCGCCGGAGAAACGGACAGACAGTCATAGCTAAATCGACTAATCTCGTCACACGGATCATA